>NW_027475330.1:0-74148 GCF_051020985.1 Nomia melanderi | reverse complement strand
TATAGTTTTATATAGTTTTATATAGTTTTATATAGTTTTATATAGTTTTATATAGTGTTATATAGTTTTATATAGTTTTATATAGTTTTATATAGTTTTATATAGTTTTTTATAGTTTTATATAGTTTTCTATTGTTTTCTATAGTTTTCTATAGTTTTATATATTTTTATAGAGTTTTAAATAGTTTTATATAGTTATGTTATTTTTATATAGTTTTATATAGTTTTATATAGTTTTATATAGTATTATATTGTTTTACATAGTTTTATTAGCTTTATATAGTTTTATATAGTTTTATACAGTTTTACATAGTTTTGTATAGTTATATATAGTTTTATATATTTTGGTTAGTTTTATATAGTTTTATATAGTTTTATATAGTTGTATACAGTTTTATATAGTTTTATATAATTTTGTTAGTTTTGTAGTGTTTTATATAATTTTATATAGTGTTATATAGTTTTATATAGTTTCATTAGTTTTATATACTTTTATATAGTTTTATATAGTTTTGTTAGTTTTATATAGTTTTATATAGTTTTATATAGTTTTATATAGTTTTATATAGTTTTATATAGTGTTATATAGTTTTATATAGTTTTATATAGTTTTATATAGTTTTATATAGTGTTATATAGTTTTACATAGTTTGTATAGTTTTATATAGTTTTATATAGTTTTATATAGTTTTATATAGTTTTACATAGTTTTATATAATTTGGCAGTTTTATATAGCTTTATATAGTTTTATAGAGTTTTATATAGTTTTATATAGTTTTATTAGTTTTATATAGTTTTATATAGTTTTATATAGTTTTATATAGTTTTATTAGTTTTATATACTTTTATAGAGTTTTATATAGTTTTATATAGGTTTATAGGGTTTTATATAGTTTTATATAGTTTTATATAGTTTTATATAGTTTTATAGAGTTTTATATAGTTTTATATAGTGTTATATAGTTTTATATAGTTTTATATACTTTTATAGAGTTTTATATAGTTCTATATAGTTTTATTAGTTTTATATACTTTTATATAGTTTTCTATAGTATTATTTAGTTTTACATAGTTTTATTAGCTTTATATAGTTTTATATAGTTTTATATAGTTTTATATAGTTTTATATAGTTTTATATAGTTTTGTATAGTTTTATATAGTCTTATATAGTTTTATATAGTTTTATATAGTTTTATATAGTTTTATATAGTATTATATAGTTTTACATAGTTTTATTAGCTTTATATAGTTTTATATAGTTTTATATATTTTTATATGGTTTTATATAGTTTTATATAGTTTTATATAGTGTTATATAGTTTTATATAGTTTTGTTAGTTTTATATAGTTTTATATAGTTTTATATAGTTTTATATAGTGTTATATAGTTTTATATAGTTTTATATAGTTTTATATAGTTTTATATAGTTTTTTATAGTTTTATATAGTTTTATATATTTTTTCTTAGTTTTATTTAGTTTTATATCGTTTTGTTAGTTTTATACAGTTTTATATAGTTTTATATAGTTTTTTATAGTTTTATATAGTTTCATTAATTTTATATACTTTTATATAGTTTTATAGAGTTTTATATAGTTTTATATAGGTTTGTTAGTTTTATATAGTTTTACATAGTTTTATTAGTTTTATATACTTTTATAGAGTTTTATATAGTTTTATATAGGTTTATTAGTTTTATAGAGTTTTATATAGTTTTATATAGTTTTCTAAAGTTTTCTATAGTTTTCTATAGTTTTATATAGTTTTATAGAGTTTTAAATAGTTTTATATAGTTATGTTAGTTTTATATAGTTTTATATAGTTTTATATAGTTTTATATAGTTTTATATAGTATTATATAGTTTTACATAGTTTTATTAGCTTTATATAGTTTTATATAGTTTTATACAGTTTTACAAAGTTTTGTATAGTTATATACAGTTTTATATATTTTTGTTAGTTTTATATAGTTTCATATAGTTTTATTGAGTTTTATATAGTTTTATATAGTTTTATATAGTTGTATAGAGTTTTATATAGTTTTATATAATTTTGTTAGTTTTGTAGAGTTTTATATAGTTTTACATAGTGTTATATAGTTTTATATAGCTTTGAATACTATTATAGAGTATTATATAGTTGTATATAGTTTCATTAGTTTTATATACTTTTATATAGTTATATATAGTTTTATTAGTTTTCTATAGTTTTATATAGTTTTATTAATTTTATATACTTTTATAGAGTTTTATATAGTTTTATATAGGTTTATTAGTTTTATAGAGTTTTATATAGTTTTATACAGTTTAATATAGTTTTCTATAGGTTTCTATAGTTTTATATAGTTTTATAGAGTTTTAAATAGTTTTATATAGTTTTGTTAGTTTTATATAGGTTTATAGAGTTTTATATAGTTTTATAGAGTATTATACAGATTTACATAGTTTTATTAGCTTTATATAGTTTTATATAGTTTTATATAGTTTTACATAGTTTTGTATAGTTTTATATAGTTTTATATAGTTTTACATAGTTTTATATAGTGTTATATAGTTTTATATAGTTTTGTTAGTTTTATATAGTTTTATATAGTTTTATATAGTTTTATATAGTTTTATATAGTTTTATAAAGTGTTATATGGTTTTATATAGTTTTATATAGTTTTATATAGTTTTATATAGTTTTTTATAGTTTTATATAGTTTTATATAGTTTTATACAGTTTTATATAGTTTTATATAGTTTTATTAGTTTTATATAGTTTTATATAGTTTTATATAGGTTTATATAGTTTTATTAGTTTTTTATAGTTTTATATAGTTCTATATAGTTTTATATAGTTTTATATAGTTTTATTAGTTTATATAGTGTTATATAGTTTTATATAGTTTTATATAGTTTTGTTAGTTTTATATAGTTTTATATAGTTTTGTATAGTTTTATTAGTTTTATATAGTGTTATATAGTTTTATATAGTTTTATTAGTTTTATATAGTGTTATATAGTTTTATATAGTTTTATATAGTTTTGTTAGTTTTATATAGTTTTATATAGTTTTATATAGTGTTATATAGCTTTATATAGTTTTGTTAGTTTTATATAGCTTTATATAGTTTTATATAGTTTTATTTAGTTTTAAATACTTTTATAGAGTTTTATACAGTTTTATATAGTTTTATATAGGTTTATTAGTTTTATATAGTTTTATATAGTTTTGTTAGTTTTATTTAGTTTTATATAGTTTTGTTAGTTTTATATAGTTTTATATAGTTTTATATAGATTTATATAGATTTATATAGTTTATATAGTTTTATATAGTTTATATAGTTTTATACAGTTTGAGACAGTATTATATAGTTTTATATAGTTTTATATAGTTTTATATTGTTCTATAGACTTTTATATAGGTTTATATAGTTTTATATAGTTTTATATAGTTCTATAGACTTTTATATAGGTTTATATAGTTTTGTTAGTTCTATATAGTTTTATTAGTTTTATATACTTTTATATAGTTTTATTGAGATTTATATAGTTTTATTAGTTTTATATAGTTTTATATAGTTTTATATAGTTTTATATAGTTTTATTAGTTTTATATACTTTTATAGAGTTTTATATAGTTTTATATAGGTTTATAGGGTTTTATATAGTTTTATATAGTTTTATATAGTTTTATAGAGTTTTATATAGTTTTATATAGTGTTATATAGTTTTATATACTTTTATAGAGTTTTATATAGTTCTATATAGTTTTATTAGTTTTATATACTTTTATATAGTTTTATATAGTTTTATAGAGTTTGACATAGTTTTATATGGTTCTATATAGTTTAATATAGTTTTCTATAGTATTATTTAGTTTTACATAGTTTTATTAGCTTTATATAGTTTTATATAGTTTTATATAGTTTTATATAGTTTTATATAGTTTTGTATAGTTTTATATAGTTTTATATAGTTTTATATAGTTTTATATAGTTTTATTAGTTTTATATGGTGTTACATAGTTTTATAAAGTTTTACATAGTTTTATATAATTTGGCAGTTTTATATAGCTTTATATAGTTTTATAGAGTTTTATATAGTTTTATATAATATTGTTAGTTTTATAGAGTTTTATATAGTTTTATATAGTGTTATATAGTTTTATATAGTTTTATGTACTTTTATAGAGTTTTATATAGTTCCATATAGTTTTATTAGTTTTATTTACTTTTATATAGTTTTATATAGTTTTATTAGTTTTATATCGTTTTATATAGTTTTATATAGTTTTACATAGTTTTATATAATTTGGCGGTTTTATATAGCTTTATATAGTTTTATAGAGTTTTATATAGTTTTATAAAATATTGTTAGTTTTATAGAGTTTTATATAGTTTTATATAGTGTTATATAGTTTTATATAGTTTTCTATAGTTTTCTATAGTTTTATATAGTTTTATATAGTTTTATATAGTTTTATATAGTTTTATAGAGTTTTAAATAGTTTTATATAGTTTTGTTAGTTTTATATAGTTTTATATAGTTTTGTTAGTTTTATTTAGTTTTATATAGTTTTGTTAGTTTTATATAGTTTTATATAGTTTTATATAGATTTATATAGTTTATATAGTTTTATATAGTTTATATAGTTTTATACAGTTTGAGACAGTATTATATAGTTTATATACTTTTATACAGTTTGAGACAGTGTTATATAGTTTTATATAGTTTTATATAGTTTTATATTGTTCTATAGACTTTTATATAGGTTTATATAGTTTTATATAGTTTTATATAGTTCTATAGACTTTTATATAGGTTTATATAGTTTTGTTAGTTCTATATAGTTTTATTAGTTTTATATACTTTTATATAGTTTTATAGAGTTTTATATAGTTTTATTAGTTTTATATAGTTTTATATAGTTTTATATAGTTTTATTAGTTTTATATACTTTTATAGAGTTTTATATAGTTTTATATAGGTTTATAGGGTTTTATATAGTTTTATATAGTTTTATATAGTTTTATAGAGTTTTATATAGTTTTATATAGTGTTATATAGTTTTATATAGTTTTATATACTTTTATAGAGTTTTATATAGTTTTATTAGTTTTATATCGTTTTATATAGTTTTATATAGTTTTACATAGTTTTATATAATTTGGCGGTTTTATATAGCTTTATATAGTTTTATAGAGTTTTATATAGTTTTATATAATATTGTTAGTTTTATAGAGTTTTATATAGTTTTATATAGTGTTATATAGTTTTATATAGTTTTCTATAGTTTTCTATAGTTTTATATAGTTTTATACAGTTTTATAGAGTTTTAAGTAGTTTTATATAGTTTTATTAGTTTTATAAAGTTTTATATAGGTTTATTAGTTTTATAGAGTTTTATATAGTTTTATATAGATTTCTATAGTTTTATATAGTTTTGTTACTTTTATATAGTTTTATATAGTTTTATATAGTTTTATATAGTTTTACATAGTGTTATATTGTTTTATAGAGTTTTATATAGTTTTGTGAGTTTCATATATATTTTTATATAGTTTTGTTAGTTTTGTACAGTTTTATATAGCTTTATATAGTTTTATTAGTTTTGTATAGATTTATATAGTTTTAAATATGTTTATAGAGTTTTATATAGTTTTATATAGTACTATGTAGTTTTATATAGTTTTATATAGTTTTGTATAGTTTTATACAGTTTTATACAGTTTCAGACAGTTTTATATAGATTTATATAGTTTTATATAGTTTTATTGGCGTTATATAGTTTTATATAGTTTTATATAGTTTTATAGAGTTTTATATAGTTTTATATAGTTGTGGTAGTTTTATATAGTTTTATAGAGTTTTATATAGTTTTATATAGTTTTGGTAGTTCTATATAGTTTTATATAGTTTAGTACAGTTTTATTAGTTGTTAATTGTTTTATATAGGGTTGTATAGTTTTATACAGTTTTAAATACTTTTATATAGTTTTACATAGTATTGTATAATTTTATATAGTTTTATTAGTTTTATATAGTTCTATATAGTTTTATACATTTCTATACTGTTTTATATATATTTATATTGTTTTATAGAGCTTTATATAGTTTTACAGTTTCATATAGTTTTATATAGTTTTATATAGTTTTATACAGTTTTATTAGTTTTATATAGTTTTATATAGTTCTATAGAGGTTTATACAGGTTCATATAGTTTTGTTAGTTTTACTTAGTTTTATATAGTTTTATATAGTTTTGGTAGTTTTATATAGTTTTATTAGATTTATACAGTTTTATATAGTTTTACACAGTTCTATAATGTTTTATATAGTTTTATAGAGTTTTATATAGTTTTATGTAGTTTTGGTAGTTTTATATAGTTTTATATAGTTTTATATAGTTTTATATAGTTTTAAATAGTTTTATATAGTTTTATATAGTTTTATATCGTTTTATATAGTTTTATTGGCGTAATATAGTTTTATATAGTTTTATATAGTTTTATTGGCGTTATATAGTTTTATATAGTTTTATATAGTTTTATAGAGTTTTATATAGTTTTATACAGTTTTATTAGTTTTATATAGTTTTATATAGTTCTACAGAGGTTTATACAGGTTCATATAGTTTTGTTAGTTTTACATAGTTTTATATAGTTTTATATAGTTTTATATAGTTTTATATAGATTAATATAGTTTTATATAGTCTTATACAGTTTTATATAGTTTTATGTAGTTTTATATAGTTTTATATTGTCTTATATAGCTTTTTATAGTTTTATATAGTTTTGTATAGTTTTATACGGTTTTATATAGTTTTATATAGTTTTATATAGTTTTGTTAGTTTAATATAGTTTTATATAGTTTTATATAGTTTTATACAGTTTTATATAGTTTTGATACCATTATATAGTTTTATATGGTTTTATATAGTACTATATAGTTTTATATAGTTTTGTTAGTTTTATATAGTTTTATATAGTTTTACATAATTTTATACAGTCTTATATAGTTTTATATGGTTTTATATAGTTCTACATAGTTTTATATAGCTTTATATAGTATTATATCGTTTTACATATTTTTATTAGCTTTATATAGTTTTATATAGTTTTATATAGTTTTATATAGTTTTATATAGCTTTATATAGTTTTATAAAGTTTTATAGAGTTTTAAGTAGTTTTATATAGTTTTATTAGTTTTATAAAGTTTTATATAGGTTTATTAGTTTTATATCGTTTTATATAGTTTTATATAGTTTTACATAGTTTTATATAATTTGGCGGTTTTATATAGCTTTATATAGTTTTATAGAGTTTTATATAGTTTTATATAATATTGTTAGTTTTATAGAGTTTTATATAGTTTTATATAGTGTTATATAGTTTTATATAGTTTTCTATAGTTTTCTATAGTTTTATATAGTTTTATACAGTTTTATAGAGTTTTAAGTAGTTTTATATAGTTTTATTAGTTTTATAAAGTTTTATATAGGTTTATTAGTTTTATAGAGTTTTATATAGTTTTATATAGATTTCTATAGTTTTATATAGTTTTGTTACTTTTATATAGTTTTATATAGTTTTATATAGTTTTATATAGTTTTACATAGTGTTATATTGTTTTATAGAGTTTTATATAGTTTTGTGAGTTTCATATATATTTTTATATAGTTTTGTTAGTTTTGTACAGTTTTATATAGCTTTATATAGTTTTATTAGTTTTGTATAGATTTATATAGTTTTAAATATGTTTATAGAGTTTTATATAGTTTTATATAGTACTATGTAGTTTTATATAGTTTTATATAGTTTTGTATAGTTTTATACAGTTTTATACAGTTTCAGACAGTTTTATATAGATTTATATAGTTTTATATAGTTTTATTGGCGTTATATAGTTTTATATAGTTTTATATAGTTTTATAGAGTTTTATATAGTTTTATATAGTTGTGGTAGTTTTATATAGTTTTATAGAGTTTTATATAGTTTTATATAGTTTTGGTAGTTCTATATAGTTTTATATAGTTTAGTACAGTTTTATTAGTTGTTAATTGTTTTATATAGGGTTGTATAGTTTTATACAGTTTTAAATACTTTTATATAGTTTTACATAGTATTGTATAATTTTATATAGTTTTATTAGTTTTATATAGTTCTATATAGTTTTATACATTTCTATACTGTTTTATATATATTTATATTGTTTTATAGAGCTTTATATAGTTTTACAGTTTCATATAGTTTTATATAGTTTTATATAGTTTTATACAGTTTTATTAGTTTTATATAGTTTTATATAGTTCTATAGAGGTTTATACAGGTTCATATAGTTTTGTTAGTTTTACTTAGTTTTATATAGTTTTATATAGTTTTGGTAGTTTTATATAGTTTTATTAGATTTATACAGTTTTATATAGTTTTACACAGTTCTATAATGTTTTATATAGTTTTATAGAGTTTTATATAGTTTTATGTAGTTTTGGTAGTTTTATATAGTTTTATATAGTTTTATATAGTTTTATATAGTTTTAAATAGTTTTATATAGTTTTATATAGTTTTATATCGTTTTATATAGTTTTATTGGCGTAATATAGTTTTATATAGTTTTATATAGTTTTATTGGCGTTATATAGTTTTATATAGTTTTATATAGTTTTATAGAGTTTTATATAGTTTTATACAGTTTTATTAGTTTTATATAGTTTTATATAGTTCTACAGAGGTTTATACAGGTTCATATAGTTTTGTTAGTTTTACATAGTTTTATATAGTTTTATATAGTTTTATATAGTTTTATATAGATTAATATAGTTTTATATAGTCTTATACAGTTTTATATAGTTTTATGTAGTTTTATATAGTTTTATATTGTCTTATATAGCTTTTTATAGTTTTATATAGTTTTGTATAGTTTTATACGGTTTTATATAGTTTTATATAGTTTTATATAGTTTTGTTAGTTTAATATAGTTTTATATAGTTTTATATAGTTTTATACAGTTTTATATAGTTTTGATACCATTATATAGTTTTATATGGTTTTATATAGTACTATATAGTTTTATATAGTTTTGTTAGTTTTATATAGTTTTATATAGTTTTACATAATTTTATACAGTCTTATATAGTTTTATATGGTTTTATATAGTTCTACATAGTTTTATATAGCTTTATATAGTATTATATCGTTTTACATATTTTTATTAGCTTTATATAGTTTTATATAGTTTTATATAGTTTTATATAGTTTTATATAGCTTTATATAGTTTTATAAAGTATTATACAGTTTTAAATAGTTTTATATAGTTCTAAATAGTTTTATATAGCTCTATATAGTTTCATATAGTTTTATACAGTTTTATATAGTTTTATATGGTTTTATATAGTTTTATATAGTACTATATAGTTTTATATAGGTTTGTTAGTTTAATACAGTTTTATATGGTTCTATATTTTTTTACATAGTTTTATTAGCTATATATAGTTTTATATAGTTCTATATAGTTTTGAATAGTTTTAAATAGTTTTATATAGTTTTATATACTTTTATATAGTTTTATATTGTTTTATATAGTTTTATATTGTTTAATATAGTTTTATATAGTATTATAAAGTTTTATACAGTTTTATACAGTTTTATATAGTTTTATATTGTTTTATATAGTTTTATATAGTTTTGTTAGTTTTGTATAGTTTTATACAGTAATATATAGTTTTATATAGTTTTATTAGTTTTATACAGTTTTATATAGTTTTATACAGATTTATAATGTTTTATATAGTTTTATATTGTTTTATATAGTTTTATATAGTTTTATATAGTTGTATATAGTTTTATACAGTTTTATACAGTTTTATACAGTTTTATACAGTTTTATATAGCTTTATATTTTTATATAGTTTTGTACAGTTTTATTAGTTGTTAATTGTTTTATATAGGTTTGTATAGTTTTATACAGTTTTATATATTATTATATTGTTTTACATAGAATTGTATAGTTCTATATAGTTTTATTAGTTTTATATAGTTTTATATAGTTTTGGCAGTTTTATATAGTTTTATATAGTTTTATATAGTGTTATATAGTTTTGTTAGTTTTATATAGTTTTATATAGTAATATATAGTTTTATATAGTTTTATTAGATTTATACAGTTTTATATAGTTTTATATAGTTTTATAATGTTTTATATAGTTTTATGTAGTTTTATATAGTTTTATATAGTTTTATACAGTTTTATATTGTTTTATAGAGTTTTATATAGTTTAATATAGTTTTGTATAGTTTTATATAGTTTTATATAGTTTTATATAGTTTTGTTAGTTTTGTATACTTTTATATAGTTTTAAATATGTTTATAGAGTTTTATATGGTTTTATATAGTTTTATATAGTTTTATAAAGTTTTATACAGTTTTATACAGTTTTATATAGTTTTATATTGTTTTATATAGTTTTATATAGTTTTGTAAAGTCTAATATAGTTTATATAGTTTTATACAGTTTCAGACAGTTTTATATAGATTTATATAGTTTTATATAGTTTTATTGGCGTTATATAGTTTCATATAGGTTTATATAGTTTTATATAGTTTTGGTAGTTTTATATAGTTTTATTACATTTATACAGTTTTATATAGTTTTATACAGTTCTATAATGATTTATATAGTTTTATAGAGTTTTATATAGTTTTACATAGTTTTGAGAGTTTTATATAGTTTTACATAGTGTTATGTAGTTTTATAGAGTTTTATATATTTTTATATAGTTTTGTTAGTTTTATTTAGTTTTATATAGGTTTATATAGTTTACTTAGTTTTATATCGTTTTATATAGTTTTATATAGTTTTACATAGTTTTACATAGTTTTATATAGTTTTATATAGTTATGTTACTTTTATATAGTTTTATATAGTTTTATATAGTTTTATATAGTTTTACATAGTGTTATATTGTTTTATAGAGTTTTATATAGTTTTGTGAGTTTTATATATATTTTTATATAGTTTTGTTAGTTTTGTACAGTTTTATATAGGTTTACTTAGTTTTCTTAGTTTTATATCGTTTTATATAGTATTATATAGTTTTATATACTTTTACATAGTTTTACATAGTTTTATATAGTTTTATATAGTTTTATATAGTTTGTTACTTTTATATAGTTTTATATAGTTTTATATAGCTTTGTATAGTTTTATATAGTTTTACATAGTGTTATGTAGTTTTATAGAGTTTTATATAGTTTTATATAGTACTATGTAGTTTTATATAGTTTTATATAGTTTTATATAGTTTTATATAGTTTTATTAGATTTATACAGTTTTATATAGTTTTATACAGTTTTATAATGTTTTATATAGTTTTATGTTGTTTTATATAGTTTTATATAGTTTTACACAGTTTTATATTGTTTTTTATAGTTTTATATAGTTTTATATAGTTTTATATAGTTTTGATAGTTTTATATAGTTTTATATAGTAGTATATAGTTTTATATAGTTTTATTAGTTTTATACAGTTTTATATAGTTTTATACAGTTTTATAATGTTTTATATAGTTTTATATTGTTTTATATAGCTTTACATAGTATTGTATAATTTTATATAGTTCTTTTAGTTTCCTATAGTATTATACAGTTATCTATTATTTTATACAGTTTTAATTATTTCTATATATTTCTATAAGTTTTAATAGTTTTATATAGTTTTATTAATTTTCTATAGTTTTACATGGTTTTATATAGTTTTATATAGTTTTATTAGTATCATTAGTTTTATAGAGTTTTATACAGTTTTATAGGGTCTTAATAGATTTATATAGTTATATATTGTTTTATATAGTTTTATATAGCTTTGTATAGTTTCATATAGTCTTATCAGTTTTATATAGCTTTATATAGTTTCATGTAGTTTTACACAGTTTTATATAGTTTTATATAGTTTTATATAGTTTTATATAGTTTTATATATTTTTATATAGTTTTATACAGTTTCATACAGTTTTATATAGTTACATAGTTTTATATAGTTTTGTTAGTATTATATAGTTTTATATAGTTTTATACAGTACTATATAGTTTTTTTATAGTTTTATGTAGTTTTATATAGTTTTGTATAGTTCCATATAGTTTATTATAGTTTTATATAGTTTTATTTAGTTTTATCTACTTTTGTATAGTTTCAGTAGTTTTATATAGTTTTATATAGATTTATATAGTTTTATATAGTTTTATATAGTTTTATATAGTTTTACATATTCTTATATAGCTTTATATAGTTTTATATGGTTTTATATAGTTTTATACGGTTTTTATATAGTTTTATATAGTTTTGTTAGTTTTATATAGTTTGATATGGTTTTAAATAGTATTATATAGTTTTATATAGGTTTATATAGTTTTATAAAGTTTTATATAGTGTTATATAATTTTATAGAGTTTTATATAGTTTTATATAGTTTTATATAGGTTTATATATTTTTATATACTTTTATATAGTTTTATATAGTTTTATATAGTTTTATATACTTTTGTTAGTTTCATATAGTATTATATAGGTTTATATATTTTTATATAGTTTTATATAGTTTTATATTGTTTTATATAGTTTTATATAGTTTTATATAGTTTTATATAGTTTTATATAGTTTTATATAAGTTTATATATTTTTATATAGTTTTATATAGTTTTATATAGTTTTATATAATGTTATATAGTTTTATATAGTTTTATATAGTTTTATATAGTTTTATATAGTTTTATATAGTTTTATTAGTTTTATTAGTTTTATATAGTTTAATATAGTTTTGTTAGTTTTGTATAGTTTTCTATTATTTCTTATGGGTTTATAGAGTTTTATATAGTTTTTTATAGTATTATATAGTTTTATATAGTTTTATATAGTTTTGTTAGTTTTATATAGTTTTATATAGATTTATATAGGTTTATATATTTTTATATAGTGTCATATAGTTTTATATAGTTTTATATAGTTTTACATAGTTTTATACAGTTTTACACAGTTTTATATTGTTTTATATAGTGTTATATAGTTTTATAGAGTTTTATATAGTTTTATATAGTTTTATATAGTTTTATATAGTTTTGTTAGTTTTATATAGTTTAATATACTTTTATATAGGTTTATATATTTTTATATAGTTTTATATAGTTTGATATAGTTTTATATAGTGTCATATAGTTTTATATAGTTTTATATAGTTTTACATAGTTTTATACAGTTTTACACAGTTTTATATTGTTTTATATAGTGTTATATAGTTTTATAGAGTTTTATATAGTTTTATATAGTTTTATATAGTTTTATATACTGTTATGTAGTTTTATCGGGTTTTATATAGTTTTATATAGTTTTATATACTTTTATTAGTTTTATTAGTTTTATATAGTTTTATTTAGTTTGTTATAGTTTTATATAGTTTTACATAGTTCTATAGAGTTTCATATAGGTTTATATAGTTTTGTTAGTTTTATATAGTTTTATATAGTTTTATTAGTTTTATATATTTTTATATATTTTTATATGGTTTTATATTGTTTTGTTAGTTTTATATAGTTTTACATTTTTATATAGTTTTACATAGTTTTTTTAGTTTTATATAGTTTTATATAGTGTTATATAGGTTTATATATTTTTATATAGTTTTATATAGTTTTATATAGTTTTATATAATGTTATATAGTTTTATATAGTTTTATATAGTTTTATATAGGTTTATATATTTTTATATAGTTTTATATAGTGTGATATAGTTTTATATAGTGTCATATAGTTTTATATAGTTTTATATAGTTTTACATAGTTTTATACAGTTTTACACAGTTTTATATTGTTTTATATAGTGTTATATACTTTTATAGAGTTTTATATAGTTTTATATAGTTTTGCTAGTTTTATATAGTTTTATATAGTTTTATATAGTTTTATATAGTTTCATATAGTTTTATACAGTTTCATACAGTTTTATATAGTTTAAATAGTTTTATATAGTTTTGTTAGTTTTATATAGTTTTATATAGTTTTATATAGTACTATACTGTTTTATATAGTACTATATAGTTTTATATAGTACTATATAGTTTTATATAGTTTTATTAGTTTTATATAGTTTTATATGGTTCTATATAGTTTTATATAGCTTTGTATAGTATTATATAGTTTTACATAGTTTTATATAGTTTTATATAGTGTTATATAGTTTTGTATAGTTTTATATAGTTTTATATAGTTTTATATAGCTTTATATACTTTTATTAGTTTTATATAGTTTTATATAGTTTTGTTAGTTTTGTATAGTTTTAAATTTTTTTATATGGCTTTATAGAGTTTTATATAGTTTTTTATAGTATTATATAGTTTTATATAGTTTTATATAGTTTTAAATAGTTTTGGTAGTTTTATATAGTTTTATATAGTTTTATATACTTTTGTTAGTTTCATATAGTATTATATAGGTTTATATATTTTTATATAGTTTTATATAGTTTTATATTGTTTTATATAGTTTTATATAGTTTTATATAGTTTTATATAGTTTTATATATTTTTTATATAGTTTTATATAGTTTTATATAAGTTTATATATTTTTATATAGTTTTATATAGTTTTATATAGTTTTATATAATGTTATATAGTTTTATATAGTTTTATATAGTTTTATATAATTTTATATAGTTTTATATAGTTTTATTAGTTTTATTAGTTTTATATAGTTTTATATAGTTTTGTTAGTTTTGTATAGTTTTCTATTTTTTCTTATGGGTTTATAGAGTTTTATATAGTTTTTTATAGTATTATATAGTTTTATATAGTTTTATATAGTTTTGTTAGTTTTATATAGTTTTATATAGTTTTATATAGGTTTATATATTTTTATATAGTTTTATATAGTTTTATATAGGTTTACATATTTTTATATAGTTTTATATAGTTTGATATAGTTTTATATAGTGTCATATAGTTTTATATAGTTTTATATAGTTTTACATAGTTTTATACAGTTTTACACAGTTTTATATTGTTTTATATAGTGTTATATAGTTTTATAGAGTTTTATATAGTTTTATATAGTTTTATATAGTTTTATATAGTTTTGTTAGTTTTATATAGTTTTATATAGTTTTATATAGGTTTATATATTTTTAAATAGTTTTATATAGTTTGATATAGTTTTATATAGTGTCATATAGTTTTATATAGTTTTATATAGTTTTACATAGTTTTATACAGTTTTACACAGTTTTATATTGTTTTATATAGTGTTATATAGTTTTATAGTGTTTTATATAGTTTTATATAGTTTTATATAGTTTTATATAGTGTTATGTAGTTTTATCGAGTTTTATATAGTTTTATATAGTTTTATATACTTTTATTAGTTTTATTAGTTTTATATAGTTTTATTTAGTTTGTTATAGTTTTATATAGTTTTACATAGTTCTATAGAGTTTCATATAGGTTTATATAGTTTTGTTAGTTTTATATAGTTTTATATAGTTTTGTTAGTTTTATATAGTTTTATATTTTTATATAGTTTTACATAGTTTTTTTAGTTTTATATAGTTTTATATAGTTTTATATAGGTTTATATATTTTTATATAGTTTTATATAGTTTTATATAGTGTTATATAGTTTTATATAGTTTTATATAGTTTCATATAGTTTTATACAGTTTCATACAGTTTTATATAGTTTAAATAGCTTTATATAGTTTTGTTAGCTTTATATAGTTTTATATAGTTTTATATAGTACCATACTGTTTTATATAGTACTATATAGTTTTATATAGTTTTATTAGTTCTATATAGTTTTATATGGTTCTATATAGTTTTATATAGTTTTGTATATTATTATATAGTTTTACATAGTTTTATATAGTTTTATATAGTACTATATAGTTTTATATAGTTTTATATAGTTTTATTAGTTTCATATATTTTTATATATTTTTATATGGTTTCGTATTGTTTTTTTAGTTTTATATAGTTTTATATTTTTATATAGTTTTACATAGTTTTCTTAGTTTTATATAGTTTTATATAGTTTTATATAGGTTTATATATTTTTATATAGTTTTATATAGTTTTATATAGTGTTATATAGTTTTATATAGTTTTATATAGTTTCATATAGTTTTATACAGTTTCATACAGTTTTATATAGTTTAAATAGCTTTATATAGTTTTATATAGTTTTATATAGTACCATACTGTTTTATATAGTACTATATAGTTTTATATAGTTTTATTAGTTCTATATAGTTTTATATGGTTCTATATAGTTTTATATAGTTTTGTATATTATTATATAGTTTTACATAGTTTTATATAGTTTTATATAGTACTATATAGTTTTATATAGTTTTATATAGTTTTATTAGTTTCATATATTTTTATATATTTTAAATGGTTTTGTATTGTTTTTTTAGTTTTATATAGTTTTATATTTTTATATAGTTTTACATAGTTTTTTTAGTTTTATATAGTTTTATATAGTTTTATATAGGTTTATATATTTTTATATAGTTTTATATAGTTTTATATAGTTTTATATAGTTTTATATACGTTTATATATTTTTATATAGTTTTATATAGTTTTATATAGTTTTATATAGTTTTATATAGTTTTATATGGTTCTATATAGTTTTATATAGTTTTGTATAGTTTTATATAGTTTTGTTAGTTTCATATAGTTTTATACGGTTCTTTATTTTTTTATATAGTTTTATATAGTATTGTATAGTTTTACATAGTTTTATTAGCTTTATATAGTTTTTTATAGTTTTATATAGTTTTATATAGTTTTATATAGTTTTATATAGTTTTATATAGTTTTATAATGTTTTATATAGTTTAATATAGTTTTATATAGATTTATAGTGTATTATATAGTTTTATATAGTTTTATTAGTTTTATTCAGTTTTATATAGTACTATATAGTTTTATATAATTTTAATAGTTTTTTATAGTTTTATATAGTTTAATGTAGTTTTATATAGTACTATATAGTTTTATATAATTTTATATAGTTTTATATAGTTTTATATAGTTGTATATAGTTTCATATAGTTTTATACAGTTTCATAGAGTTTTATTTAGTTTTATATAATTTTATATTTTTATATAGTTTTCTGCAGTTTTATATGGTCTTATATAGTTTTATATAGTTTTATGTAGTTTTATATAGTATTATTGGTTTTTTATAGTTTTACATAGTTTAATATAATTTTACATAGTTTTATATAGATTTATATAGTTTTATATAGTATTATATAGTTTTGTATAGTTTTATATAGTTTTATGTAGTTTTATATAGTTTTATATAGTTTTAATAGATTTATATAGTTGAATATAGTTTTAATAGATTTAAATAGTTTTACATAGTTTTACATAGTTTTATATAGTTTTTTATAGTTTTATGTTGATTTGTGTTGTTTTATACAGTTTTATATAGTTCTATTAGATTTATACAGTTTTACATAGTTTTATATAGGTTTATATAGTTTTATATAGTTTTATATAGTTTTATGCAGTTTTATTTAGTCTTATATAGTTTTATATAGTTTTATGTAGTTTTGTATAGTATTATTAATTTTATATAGCTTTACATAGTTTTATGTAGTTTTATATTGTTTTATATAGATTGATATTGTTTTATATAGATTGATATTGTTTTATGTCTGTTTATGTAGTTTTAATAGATTTATATAGTTTTATACAGTTTTATATAGTTTTATATGCTTTTATATAGTTTTATATATTTTTATATATTGTTGCGATACATCGAATTAACGAGGTTGCGATGTATCGAACTCGTCCCTCTAGCACGCACGGCTGAACCAACCCTTAGGATCTGAAGGGGGTTTAAATAAACTGGTCGCTAAGGAGTTGGTCAGAGTAAACGAAGACAAACGAGTAGTCTTTGAGCGAACGTTGACGAGAATAGACGTGTTGAGCTATAGACTACATTCTGTAATATTTGTATGAAATTGTAAATGTTAGTGTAAATAAGAACATTGTAAATAAACATGTCGCGGGCGAGCACCCCAGGACCCGCCCAGCGCAACAATATATATATGTATATATATAATTTAAAATTTATTAAATATAAAAAATTTATGGGATAATCTATAAATTTATTTTATAATTTTAAAATTAAAGTTTATAAATTTATAAACATAAAATTTGTTATTAATATAAAAAATTTTATAATTTATATTTATTTATTATTAATTTCATTTTATTAATGTATTTTTTAAAAAATAATATTTTAAAATTAATTGAAATTATTTATAATGATTAAATTAGTAATTAAATTTATTTAAAAATAAAATAAATATTATATTTATTTATATTTAAAGAATTCGGCAAAATTTATATTCAAATGTTTAACAAAAACATTTCTTTTTGATTTTATTTTAAGGTAAGCTCTACTCAATGAATTTGATTTTAAATAGTTGCAGTATTCATGACTGTGCAAAGGTAGCATAATAATTTGGCTTTTAATTAAGGTCTTGTATGAATGAGTTAATAAAATATAAACTGTTTCAAGTATAAATTATGAATTTAAATTTTAAGTAAAAGTGCTTAATTTTTTTTAAGGGACGAGAAGACCCTATAGAATTTTATAATTTAGTTTATTAAATATTTTTAAAATTTAATTTTTATTTAATTGGTTTATTATTTAATTGGGAGGATATTTAAATTTAATAAACTTTAAAATATTTTTATCAGTAATTATTGCAAAATTTTTGAGATTGTTTATAAGAATTATTAGAAAAAATTACCTTAGGGATAACAGCATAATATTTTTGGAAAGATCATATTTATAAAAATGTTTATGACCTCGATGTTGAATTAAAATTAAATTTAAATGAAGATATTTAAATATTAAGTCTGTTCGACTTTTTAAATTTTACATGATTTGAGTTCAGATCGGTGTAAGCCAGATCAGTTTCTATCTTTAAATTAATTTTAAATTTGTGTACGAAAGGACTAAATTTATATAAATATTATTTTTAGTATAATTTAAATTTATTAATAATTATCTTGACAGAAAAGTGTTATAAATTTAGAATTTATGAATATTATAAGAATAAGTATTATAATAGATAATAATTTTATTTGAATTTAAGATAATTATTTTAGATTTTTTTATATTTATTATTTTATTAATTTTCAATTTAGTTAGAATAGCTTTTTTGACATTATTTGAACGTCAATTGTTAAGTTTAGTTCAATTTCGGGTAGGTCCGAATAAAGTTGGATTTTTAGGGTTTTTTCAACCTTTTAGAGATGCAATTAAATTATTGAGTAAAGAGTTGTTTTTGGTTATAAAAAGAAAGTTTTTAATTTATAAGTTTATACCAATTTTAATATTTTTGTTTTCTATATTAATTTGATTTATTTATCCAATAAATTGTTATATAATTTTTATTGATAATGGAATTTTATTTATGTTAATAATTATTGGTTTAATTGTTTATCCTGTAATGTTAAGAGGTTGAATTTCTAATTCAAATTATTCAATATTAGGTTCTATTCGATCTATTGCTCAATCAGTTTCTTATGAAGTTAGTTTATTTTTAATTTTGTTTTCTTTAATTTTATTAATTGAAGATTTTTCATTATATAATTTTTTAAAGTATCAATTTTATATGTATATATTTATATATATTTTTTCTATTTATTTAATATTTTTAATTAGTATATTAGTTGAATTAAATCGTTCACCTTTTGATGTAATTGAAGGTGAATCTGAGTTAGTTTCAGGTTTTAATATTGAATATTTTAGAAGTATATTTACATTAATTTTTATATCTGAGTATTTAAGAATTGTTTTTGTTAGAGTTATTATAGTATTAATTTTTTTGGTTTAGATTTAATTAGTTGAAATTTTGGTTTATTTGTTAATATTCATTTTTTTTTATTATTTTGATACGTTCAATTTGTCCTCGAATTCGTTATGATCAATTAATCGATTTATGTTGAAAAAAATTTTTATTAATTTCTTTATATTATATTTTATTAAATTTTATATTTAAGGAATTTTTATTAATAATTATTTTTTAAAGTTAATAGATTCAATAAATCTATATTATATTTTCAAAATATATGCTTATTTCAAGCTCATTAACTTAGTTATAATAAATAAGTTTATCTCAAAAATAATTTAAAATTGGAGAAATAAAGAAGTAGGAAAAATAGATAATTGAAAATAATTGTGTTAATTGAATATATGGATATTTAATTAATTGTTTTCCTAGTCATGTTAATATAATAAATGATATAATAAATAATCAAAAATTTATTTTATTTAAATAATAATATTTACATGAATTTATATTATTTTTATTTAATATTGTTAATGTAATTAAAATTAAAATTGATAATAATAGAAAAATTATACCGCCTAATTTATTTGGGATAGATCGAAGAATAGCGTATGCAAATAAGAAATATCATTCAGGTTTAATATGTTCAGGAGTAACTATAGGATTTGCTAAAATAAAATTATCAGGATCACTTAGTATATAAGGAAATTTTATTGTAATTGAAAAAAAAAGTATTAAAACAATTATATAATCAAATAAATCTTTAATAATAAAATAAGGATTAAAAGATAATATGTAAAGTTTTCTTCTTAAGCCTATTGAATTATGAGAAAATCTTAAATGTAAGAAAAATAAATGTAGAATTACTATTATTAAAATAATTATTGGTAAAATAAAATGAAATGAATAGAATCGATTTAGATTAGCATTATTAATTGAAAATCCTCCTCAAATTCATTGAACTATTATTTGTCCTAAATATGGGATTGCTGATAGTAAATTAGTAATTACGGTTGCTCCTCAAAAAGATATTTGTCCTCAAGGTAATACATATCCCAAGAATGCTGTTGCTATAGATAATAATAGAATAATAATTCCAATTAATCATACTTTTGTAAGTGTAAATGAAAAATAATAAATTCCTCGAGCGATGTGAATAAATATTGATATAAAAAAGAATGAGGCTCCATTTATGTGAGTTAATCGTATAAATCACCCAAGATTAATATTTTTTATAATATGGATAGTTCTATCAAAAGCTAGATTAATGTTAGGGCAGTAATGAAAAGATAAGAATAATCCTGAAATGATTTGAATTATTAGGAATAAACCTAAAATTGATCCTAGATTTCATAAATAATTAATACTTATGGGTGTTGGTAAATTAATTAATGATATATTAAGTATTTTTGTTAATGGATTAAGATTAATTAACTTATGAAAAAATTTTTTTTTTTAAATAAATTTGTTTTGTTAATTGTGGAAATTTTTATTGTTAAAATTAAAATTAATAATAATAAATTTATTAAATAAAAAGTGATTAAAATATAAGGATATTCATAGATTTTATAAATATTAATATTTTCATTAATTGAATTAATTATTATTTTATTTTTGTTTAAGTATAAATTTATGATAAAAAATAATAAAAATATAAAATTTATGAAGATAAAGTAATTATTTATCTTATTTTTTTTATAAAATAAGTTATTTATTACTCTAACAAAGTATATAAATATAATTAGTATTCTTCTAATGATTGTGATAAAAATTATTATTAAGTATAAAGATTTTTTTGGTATAAAGATATAATTTATTATTATTAAAGTTAGGGTGTAATAAATTAATATTAATATAAGATTTATTGGAGAGAAATTATTTTTTGAAATATTATATAATTTTATTCATATTAATATAATGATTTTAAAAATGATAATTTTAGTAAATAGGTTTATTAGCTATAAGAATAAAGTTCTAATTTTAATTTACAAAATTAATATTTTATGTATTTAAATTATATAGCTTAATTTAATTTTATCAAGAAATAGTTTTAAAAAAATTTTAATTTTGGGAGTTAAAGATATTATTTTAAAATAATTTTTTTGAAATTTGGTAAATAAATTTATTTAATTTTTTTTAAATTATAAGTGAATTTAATTATATATTATTATTATTTGTAATTATTTTATTAATGATATTAAGATTTAAGAGATTTTTATTAATTTTAATTTGTTTAGAGTTTTTATTAATTTTAATTTTACATTTAATTTTAATATTATTAAATTTGGATTTAAATGATTGATTATTTTTAATTATTTTAATTATAGGAGTTTGTGGAAGTATAATTGGATTAGGATTAATAATTAGAATAATTTTTTTATTTGGGAATCAAAGTGTAAAAGTATTAAATTTAATATGATAATTTATATAATTTTTATAATAATTTTCTTAATTTTTTTTAATAAGAAACATTTATTAGGAATATTAATATTATTATTTTGTGTAATTCCATTTTTCTGTTTTAATCAATTTGTAGAAAATGGAATAATTAATGAAATATTTAGAATCAATTTATATTCTTACATATTATTATCATTAACATTTTTAATTTTTGGTTTAATTTTTATTTTTTTTTATGTTAAAAATAATGATTTTTTTTATTTTAAAATATTAATATTAATATTAATATTATTAATTAATATTAAAATGTTAATATTAATATTATTAATTTCTTTAATTTTTGTATTTACTTCAATAAATTTATTAATATTTTATTTTATATTTGAAATTAGATTAGTTCTTATATTTTTTATTATTATAAAATGAGGTTTAGGTGAAATACGAGGATTAGCTTCATTTTATTTATTATTTTATACAATATTTTTTTCATTACCTTTTTTAATTTTTATTTTGGATTTATGTTATTTTTATAATATTTTAATGATATATTATTTTGAAATATTAAAAATTAAGTATTTACATATATTTATATTTTTATTTTTTATATTTACATTTTTTGTTAAGATTCCTATATTTATATTTCATTCTTGGTTATTAAAAGCCCATGTTGAAGCTCCTGTTATTGGGTCAATAATTTTAGCAGGGATTTTATTAAAATTAGGAATTTATGGTTTAATTCGATTTATGTTAATATTTATAAAAAATTGTATTGAATTTAATGAAATTATTATATATTTTAGAATTTTTGGATCAATATTAATTAGTATTTTATGTATACGTCAAATTGATATGAAAATTTTAGTAGCTTATTCTTCAGTTGTTCATATAGGGTTAACATTAAGGGGAATGATAACATTAATAAATAGTGGAATTAAAGGGAGATATATAATAATAATTTCTCATGGCTTATGTTCATCAGGGTTATTTTTTTTAGTAAATTTATGTTATTTATCAAGAAATAGACGATTAATATTAATAAATAAAGGATTAATAAATTTATATCCTAGAATGTCTTTAATATGATTTTTATTATGTACATCAAATTTATCTGCTCCATTATCATTAAATTTAATTAGTGAAACTTTTTTAATTATAAGTTTAGTTAATTGAAATTTTTTAAATTTATTTATTTTAATAATTTTAATATTTTTTAGATTTTTTTATTCATTAAATTTATTTAGGTATACACAACATGGTGAATTTAATTTTTATAAAATTAATAAATATAGTTTAATAGATTATTTAATTGTTTTATCTCATTGAATCCCTTTAAATTTATTTATTTTTAATTTATCAATATTTTTATAATTTGATTTTATTAAATTTAAGTAGTTTAAAAAAAATATTGAATTGTGATTTCAAAGATGTAATGTTTACTTTAAATTATTATTATAAGATATATGGTTTATTTTTTATTTATATTTTTCTTTTCTTTTTTTTCGGATTTTATTTATATTTATTTAAAATTATTTATTTTATGGGATGAATAATTGTTGAAATGAATTCTATAAAATTTAGATTTGTTATTTATATTGATTTTATATCTATAATATATATACGTACAGTTATTTTAATTACTGGAATTGTTATATTATATAGTGTTGAATATATAGAAGATGATTTATATATTGAACGTTTTAAATTGTTAGTTTTTATTTTTATAATTTCTATATGTTTAATAATTTTAAGACCTAGAATAATTGGTATTATTTTAGGTTGATATGGGTTGGGGTTAATTTCTTATTGTTTAGTAATTTATTATCAAAATAAAAATTCTTATAATTCTGGTATATTAACTATTTGTTGTAATCGATTAGGGGATGTAGCTTTAATTTTAATTGTTTGTATATTGTCATTTTTTGGTTCTTGAAATGTTTTTTTTATCAGGATTGTAAATTAATTTTATTATTTATGTTAATTATAATATTAACAAAAAGTGCACAGTTTCCATTTTCTTTTTGGTTACCAGCAGCTATAACTGCACCTACACCTGTTTCTTCTTTAGTTCATTCTTCTACTTTAGTAACTACAGGTGTTTATTTATTAATTCGTTATAATAAAATATTTATAGATTTAAATTTTATGAATATTGTTATATTATTAATTTTTAGTTTTACAATATTTATGTCTGGATTAATAGCAAATTTTGAAATAAATTTTAAAAAGATTATTGCTTTATCAACTTTAAGTCAATTAAGTTTTATAATAAGGATTTTATTGTTAGGTAATATTGATTTAGGATTTTTTCATTTAATTTGTCATGCTTTATTTAAGTCTACAATGTTTTTAAGTGTTGCAAGATTTATTCATATAAATTTAGGTATACAAGATTTACGTTTTTTGGGGGGAAATTATTATGTTAATCCTTTAAAAAGATTAATATTTATTTTATCAATTTTAAATTTATGTGGATTTCCCTTTACTACTGGTTTTTTTTCTAAGGATTTAATTATGGAGATATTTTATAATTTTAATTTACTTACTTTTATTATAATTATGTTATATATTTCAATTGTATTTACGATAAGTTATAGTAT
This sequence comes from Nomia melanderi, assembly GCF_051020985.1. Lineage (NCBI taxonomy): Eukaryota > Metazoa > Arthropoda > Insecta > Hymenoptera > Halictidae > Nomia > Nomia melanderi. The sequence goes on along the minus strand of NW_027475330.1, from coordinate 49,288 downwards.
TCGTTTATTAAATTGGGTATTAATTTATTATGTTAATTATTTTATATATATATATGAAGGAGGATTAAAATATATAAGTTATTCTTTTTTTTTATGAGTTTTTTTAGAATTTTTTATGGTAAATATTTTTATAATATAATTATTTATGAAAATTTTAAGATAACATTAAATGATAAATATATTTTATTATTTATATATTTTTTGTCTTTAAGATTTTATTTTGAATTTAAAAGTTTAATTTTTTTAAAAAAAGAATATTTTGAGGTATTTAATTTTATTTTAAGTATATTTTATTCAGAATATTTATTAAAAACTTTTTATATTTGATTTATTAATAAAATATTTAATTTTGAGGTTATATTTGATAAATCTGTAGATAAAGTTTTTATAATAAATTTAAAATTTTTAATTAATTTCATAATTAAAAATGGTATTTTAATTAAAATTTATAAAGAAAATATTGGTGTTGTAAATATATTATTTTATTATTTAATTATTTTTATATTTTTTTATTTATACAAATTTTATTATATTTAAATAGCTTAAATTTAGAGTATGATATTCAAAATATAATTGTAATTGTTAAATTTTTAAATATTTATACATTTTTAAGTAATAAATTTTTTTTATACTGAAAATATAATGTTTTTAATAAACTACATAAATTTAGAAATATAAATGATTTATGTCATTTTGAAATGAATTAGAAGTTCATAGTTTATTATTTCATTAATTGGAATATTTTGTATTCATTTAAATTATTAACATTAATTTACCTCTATTTTGGTTTCAATTAATTAAGATATATTATAAAATTATTTTAAATTGCAATTTTAATGTTATATATTAATTTATTAACTAATATCCTAATTTTATATATATAGGAATAAGTTTATCCAAATAATTAAGTCGAAATTAATTTGTATTATTTTACTTTATATATATATAATTTTTTTAAATTCATATTAAATAATTAAATGTTCATTCGTATTATAATCTTATAAAAAGAATTATAATAAATATTACAAAATTAAAATTGTTGAATTTTGTAAGTTATTTAGTGAATTAATAATAGGTAAGATTAAGATAATTTCTATGTCAAAAATTAGAAATATTAAAGTAATTAAAAAAAATTGAATAGAAAATGGTAATTGTGGGGATGTTAATTGGTCGAATCCGCATTCAAATGGTTTAATTTTTTCTCGGTCTTTATTTATTTTTATTGATAAAAATTTATTAATTAAGAAAATTAATATTGGAATAAAAATTAAAAATAATATTATTATTAAAATAAAAAATATTATATAAATTAAATGTTAATTGTAAATTTTTTAATTGGAAATTAAATGTAATTTTATTATACTATTTATATAATTTAATATATTCATTAATAAATTAAAATATATAAAATTAATTAGATTATATCAACAAAATGTCAATATCATGATGCTAGATCAAAATTTAAATGATGAATTATTGAAAAGTGATTTTTTTTTAATCGTAAAGAACAAATAATTAAAAATATGGTTCCAATAATTTCATGAATTCCATGGAATCCTGTTGCTATAAAAAAAATTGATCCAAAAATTCTATCATTAAATGTAAAATTAGCTTCTAAATATTCAATATATTGTAGTATTGAAAAATATATTCCTAAATAAATTGTTATATTTAATAATTTTAATGATTTTTTATAATTATTTTTGATTAAATTATGTCTTCATGTAATTGTTATTCCTGAATAAATTAAAATAATTGAGTTTAATAATGGGATATCATATGGATTAAATATATTACTTATTTTTGGAGGTCATAAATTTCCAATTTCTATTGAAGGTGAAATTGATGAATGTAGAAAAGTTCAAAAAAATGAAATAAAGAAAAATAATTCAGAAATAATAAATAGAATTATTCTAAATTTAATTATATTTATGATATTTAAATTATGGAATCCTTGAAATGTTCTTTCTCGAATTAAGTCTCGTCATCATTGATATGATGTTAGTATTTGTTGGAAAATATAGCTTATGATTATTCAAAGTGACCGCCATGAATGGGAACAACATAGAATATATATATGAGGGCGTTGTAGCGACGATGCTCATTTAGATATAAGTTTTTTCTTCCCTTCCGCTTGTGCTTGGGTATGGGGTAACACGTGCTTAGTGTCGTTATGTGAAAATGTTACTTATAACTGTTAGCATAATAACTCAATATTATATTATATCTATATAAACTGTTCCAATGAATAAATGTACACATGTACCCAAATAAAACCTTAACAGGTTATGGGCCCAGTAAATTAAAATAGTATCATAGTCCAAAAAGTGAGGTTAGCCAATACCACGTGTTCGAGAAAATAAAGAAACATGAATACTATAACCACGCAACGCTGCGAAAAATTAAATAATACAAACTACGAATCATGGAAAATAGAAATGAAGAGCGTATTGCGATTTAATGAACTATGGGGATATGTGAACGGAACAATAACAAAGACAGGTACAAATGACATTGAGTGGAATATAAAGGACGAGAAGGCTCTCGATTTAATTATTTTAAGTATAGATAAAAGCCAGTACAACCACATTAAACGTGCAGAAACGTCGCAGTGTGCATGGAATGCATTAAATAAGGTGTACGAGTCCAAGGGCCCCATGCGACAGTGTATTCTATATAAACAATTACATAGAATGAAAAAGGATGAAAGTCAAAGCATGGCGCAGTACATAGACAATTTTGTCCAAAAGGTGGAACAGCTGAAGGAGTCCGGTGTAAAATTACCAGATACTACCATACCAATAATGTTACTTACGTTGTTATGTTGAGTCGTAGGTAGCAAATCCGGCTCGTATAACCAGAAATTGTTACGCTACGATCGACGCGTGATGCCCGCCAAATTAATATTGGGCACCTGGATCCGTCGGTGGAGCAGTGGTCGCGTGTTCGCGTTACGTTTGTTCGAATCGAGAATTTCGTCCGAGTCTGTCGTGTGATAGACTCGAAGGTGATACGTGATTAAGTTTTCCGAATGTTGCACGTGAACTCTATTTGTCGAACGCGTGTCGTGAACTGTTTGAATGCGTGTGCGGAACTATGGAAAGAACAGTTCTTGTCGAATGCGTGTGTATGACTCTCTTGTCGAATGCGGATGTATGACTGCTCTTCGTCGGAACTCTTGCACCCACAAGTCAACTTTCTTACCCCTCCTTCGGATGTACGGAGGGGGATGCTGACGGAGTGGGAACAAGAGATCGACGAAGTTTCGAGTAAAAAATACGTTTGGCAACAGCGAGAAAATACCGCTACCTTGACGAACGTGCAAGGGTGTACCCCGATGTGAGTACGCACCCTTGTCCGCAGGTAGTCCTCGCTGTTGCGCGCACGTTCGGTTAGTCAGCGACGAAAACCCCGTTACGTGGGCCCATGTGCACGTGCCCACCTAAGTACGGGCACGTACCCATGGCCGCGGGTAATCCTCGCCGCTGCGCGAGAATTTGTCTGGTTTATGACAGGGGCGATTTTTGTACGGGACAGAAAATGCGAGGCTGACTTGCACAATGGCCGAAGCCGGGCCCCGGATCAACTGTCCCGAACGCTCGATCGTGTTTGCGCCCGTGTCATAAACCAGAACCGTGTATCGACGTGCCGCGGTCCTCGGTATCCCGAAAGGCCCCTTGTTCCACGACGGAACATGCTCCCCCCGTTGAGAGACCCTGTCGATCAATTATATGTACGAGTGTTGACAATGTGCGAATGTAATATACAATGTTGCGATACGGGGTCGTGTAGACGACGAAGACTTAATCCTAAATTCGCGTGATGATCCGAGAGGATGATCTTCTTCTCGTGGAGGCCGTGGACTGCGTGGATGCTCCAGTCCACCCTGGGATGTCAAGCGTTGTCTTCCGTCGGAAGAAGCGCAAGTTGCTTGACATTCCGCTTGCACGTGCCGTTTGCCGTACGAACTGTCACCGCCCTGATGACGCCATCTGAGCCGGTGTGTACGGTTTCGATGCGTCCGAGGTCCCACTGCAGCGGCGGAAGATGGTCGTTCTTGAGGACCACGAGAGATCCCGTTTTGATTTCGTGCGATCCTCGAGTCCATTTTTGTCGCACGTTGAGGTGGTGGATATATTCCTTGTGCCACCTAGTCCAAAAGTCCTGTTTCACCTTCTGGGCATGTTGCCAGGATGACAGGCGATTGCTCGGCACATCGTGAAAATTCGTCTCGGGCATGCCCGTCAACGAATTGCCGATCAAAAAATGGGCGGGAGTGAGAGCAGAAGGATCATTAGGATCTGACGAAAGTGGTGTCAGCGGACGGGAATTTAGGATCGCTTCTATTTCGATTACTATGGTATTGAAATGTTCGAACGTGTATAAATTGTCACCCATTACCCGTCGGAGATGGTGTTTAAAAGATTTTACCGCAGCTTCCCAGAGACCACCGAAATTGGGGGAAATTGAGGGAATGAAGTGCCATGACATCTCCTTATCGGTAAGGAAATGCCGTAACACATCATCCCCTTGCAAATCTTGGTAGAGCCGGGTGAGTTCGTTGTTGGCACCCACAAAATTAGTGCCATTATCCGAGTAGATGTTACGACATATGCCCCTTCGCGAAATGAAGCGTTTCAACGCGGCGATAAACGCTTCCGTCGTCATGTCGCTGACAACCTCGAGATGGACGGCCTTCATAGCGAAGCAGACAAAGACGGCAACGTAAACCTTAACGCGAGCCCGGTTTCGATATTTCTTCTCCTTAACGGAAAATGGTCCACAATAGTCGATGCCGCAATTCTGGAAGGGTCGAGACTGGGTGACGCGGGTAATGGGTAGACGACCCATTACATATTCGGTGCTCGGTGGGCTGACGCGGAAGCAACGGATACATTGTCGTATGATTTTACGCACCGAGTTTTTGCCGTCGATGGGCCAGTACCGTTGTCGTATGTTGTGTAACGTCGTGTTCAGTCCTGCGTGGTGGTTGTCGATATGTGTTTGTCGAATGATCAGTTCGGTTATGTAGTGTCCTTTGGGCAGCAATATCGGATGTTTTTGGTCGAACGGTAGGTCGGAGTTTTGTAGTCGGCCTCCGACGCGAAGTATTCCCTTTTTGTCGCGGAACGGGTGCAACGGGAGCAACTTACTTTTGGGACTGAGTTCGCGCTCAGTGTCGAGGCGGTGCAAGTCAGTCGCGAACGCGGAAGCCTGCGCGAGTAAAACAACGCGTTCGTTAGCGCGGCGAATCTCCTCAACCGACAGTGGTCCGTTCGCGCGATAGTCCTTTTTGAACCGTAAACAGTAGGCCACGATACGCTGAAGTCTCTTTATGCATGAAAACCGTCGCAGAATTCCGTCGTCTCGAACGACGGACGTGGCGAGACACATCACCGGCCGCGATTCCGGTACCTCTGTGGAGGGCGCGAACCTTGACTCAGGCCACCTCGAACGGTCGTGGCTGAGCCATTGTGGGCCATGGTACCAGATCGAGGCACGAGCGAACTCCGAGGGAGTCTGTCCTCGTGAAACTAAGTCCGCCGGATTGTCGTTCGAGCGGACGTGATTCCACGCGGCAATGTCGGTCCTTTTCTATATTTCTGCCACGCGATTGGCCACAAATGTTTTTAGCGTGTTTGGTTCCTTTTGTAACCAATTTAGTACGATTGTCGAGTCCGTCCAGAAGTATGTCTTGTCGAGTCGGTAAGTCAGTGCGTCGCGTACGGTCGTGTAGAGGGATGCGAGGAGGACGGCACCGCATAATTCTAGACGAGCGAGAGTGGCGGTCTTCAATGGTGCGACTCGAGACTTTGCGCACAACAATTGAGATTTGATGTTCTCCGCGGAATCTATCGTGCGGATGTAAATGCAAGCTCCATAGGCTCGCTCGCTCGCGTCGCAGAACCCATGGAGCTCGATACGTCTAGCCGCGCGTTGAGACACGTGTCGTTCAAACCGAACGTGCTCCAACCGCGGCAATTCCTTGACGTACGTAGTCCACTCCGTATGAAAAAGAGCTGGGAGTGACTCGTCCCAGTCTAACTGCAGTTGCCACAATCGCTGCATCAGGATTTTTGCGGTGACGATGACCGGCGCGAGTAATCCCAAGGGGTCGAAAATTTTCGCGATCGCGGAAAGAATGTTGCGTTTCGTGACCCGCTGGTTATGGTTCGAGTCGACTACGTAAATGATGTTGTCGCGGCGCGAGTCCCAAGACACGCCGAGGGTTTTTACCATTGTGTCGCCAAAAACCTTCGGGTGAATTTGCGACGTGGAGAGTCCGCCGAGAAGTCGCGGATGGTTGGAGACCCACTGTCTGATATTGAGTCCGCCGCGTTTTAATAACCCGAGCATTTGATCGCGAATGTTCAATGCTTCCGTGTATGTATTTGCTCCCGTTATGAGATCGTCCACGTACAAGTCGCGTCGAAGAACATCTGCCGCCGCGGGATAGTTGTTCTGTTCATCTTGCGCGAGTTGATGCAAACACCGGATCGCGAGGTACGGAGCAGAGGTCAAACCGAATGTGACCGTGTTCAACGTGTATGTCTTTATGTTGTTGTGGTCGTCTCGCCACAAGATGCGTTGATACGGCCGATCCTCAGGACGTATGATAAACTGGCGGTACATTTTCTCGATATCGCCTGTGATGACGTATGCATGCATACGAAATCGCAAAAGCAACGCCAGCAGATCGTCCTGAATCGTCGGTCCGGTGATCAAGGCATCGTTGAGGGAGACTCCACTGTTCGATTTCGCGGAACCGTCAAACACTACGCGGACCTTCGTGGTTTCGCTCGACTCTTTCAGGACCGCGTGATGAGGCAGGTAGAAACCGTGCGTGCCGGGGGTTTCCTCCTGGCTCATGTGCCCTAAGTCGAGGTATTCCTTCATAACGTTGGAATACTCGCGTTTGAGCGACGAGTCCCTTTTCAGTTTCCGCTCGAGTGCTGCTAGACGGTTTAGTGCGCGCGATCGCGATTCCGCGATGTCCCGTTTCTTTTCGTTGAAGGGTAACGCTACGACGTAACGGCCGGTGCTGTCGCGTGTAACGTTATCCTTGAAGTGTTCTTCACATTCCCGTTCCTCCGAAGTCAGATGTTGTATATGAGGACCGTCCTCCAATTCCCAGAATTTCCTTAAGTCGAACTGTAGACTTGTAAAGAAAGTCTGGGCCTTGATACGTGATTTCGCGGTCGGAACGCTCCCCCCGATGATCCATCCAAACTGTGTTTTTTGGAGAATCATGTTCGGTCCGTTTCGGGGGGAGAGACTTCGTTGCCCGATGCTCAGGCACGACAACGCAGGTCCGGTGCCGATGAGCATGTCCACGGTTCCCGGACGATGGAACTGCGGATCCGCGAGTCTGATGTTCGGAGGAATGGGAATGTTTGCGCGGTCGATCTGTTGATCCGGTGTTGGACCCGAGATTTTTGGAATGGTGTAGAATGTTAACACACGCTGATAGTTCGCCATTCTAGATTTTATCGTTGCCGTGATTAATTTCGTGGCTACCGTGCTCATTTGATTGAGCGCTTCAATCGTTGTCGCGCTCTTTTGAGCCGGTAGTTTTAATTTCGCGGCGAGATTTTCGGTCATGAAGTTGGCGGTGGAGCACGTGTCTATCAGCGTGCGACACTCTACTGCCCTTCCGTCGCGGTCGAGAACGTTGACGACTGCCGTGGCGAGCAGATTATTCGCAGGGACGTCGATCGCGGAGGCCGTACAAACGTGTTGTACCTTTCGTGTCTTGGTTCGTGTCGGAGTCGGTCGTGTCGCGGTTCGTGTCGGAGTCGGTCGTGTCGCGGTTCGTGTCGCGGTTCGTGTCGGAGTTCGTGTCGCGGTTCGTGTTGCCGTTGGTCGTGACGTGGTTTGTGTAGCCGTTGGACGTGACGTGGTTTGTGTAGCCGTTGGACGTGACGTGGTTTGTGTAGTCGTTGGTCGTGACGTGGTGTGTGTAGGTACCCTTAGTCATGCCTTAGCTGTCTCGTTATGACGGTGAAGTTTCGTGTTGTGTCGTCCGTGGCACACACGACAGGTCCCGGATCGACAGTTCTCAGTTTTGTGACCGTCTCGGAGACAGTTAAGGCACAACCCTGCCTTTCGAGCCGCTTCGGTTCGCTCGGCTATCGTCATCGCGGCAAATTTCGAGCAATGATAAATCGCGTGGACTCCCTTGCAAAGGTGGCAACGCGGCGGGTTTTCCTCTTGTCGCGGTGAAGAGGGGCGCGAGATTCGTCGTCGTTGCGTTGAAGGCGACGAGGGTGGTGTCGACCGCGGTGTAGACGCCCGCGATGAGGTCGAACGCGCGATTGATGTCGAACGCGGTGACGACGGTGGCGTCCGTTCCTTCGTGACGTACGTCCGATGTCGCGTGACTTGAGAGTACGTCGGGCTTGGTTTCGAATGCTTCTGATGCCTGCCCGACCCTTTCGGCTCCTTGTTTGGAACCTCGTGAGGGTTCCGTAACGTGGTTCGCGTCGAGGTCGTGGAAACGTAGCTTTCCGTTTGATGCGCCGCAATGTGGAGGTGTTTGAACACCTCCTCGATTTTTGGCGCCTCTGTATCGGTCAGGGTACGTTCCCACGATTTCAGGGTGCCCTTCCCCATTTTCGAAATCGCGAGGCTACACAATAGGTCATTGCCGATATCTTCTGGCGTCCGACCGAGCGCCTGCAATGACCTAATGTGCAGCTGTAAATGGTTTCGTAGGGCTCGAATGGATTCCGGGGAGTCGTTTTGCATCGTCGGCGTATCAATAAGCAACGCGGCGTGACGGAGAATTAACACGCGTTTGTTGTCATAGATTTCACAGAGGTGAGTCCACGCGGTTTTATAGTTATCCTCTGTGATCGCGAATGCACCGATCGCGTCCGCGGCTTGGCCCAACAATGATAGACGCAGATAATTTAGTTTTTGGTTGTTTGCAAGACCTGGATGGGCGTCTATCATCGTAAGAAACGCGTCTTTGTACGTCGTCCAGTTTTCGAGCTTCCCGTCGAATTTTGGCAAGTCTATTTTTGGCAAATTGATGGTGATCGGGTGCGACGGAGACCCGATCAAGGAGGAGTCGGAAGCGTTGACCGGTGTGCTGTTTCGGGCCGGTTTCTCAAGGCTATCTAACAAACGGCGGGCGTCCGCGAGGGCATCGTCGTAATTGTCCGTAATTGTTATGCGTTCGGGGTCTAAACCCTCCAGATTTTCAAGGTACCCCAATTCATCTTGGTCCCTGTTGAAGGAGTCGAAGAGACTGCGTATACGCTCAATGCGCTCGCGAAGTTTGAACGGCGCGTTTTCGGAAGGTTGTAGCTTGTGAATAAAATCTTTAAATACCGTCACCTGGCCCTTGAATGCCCGTTGTTTATACTTGAGCATCCGGATGCGTTCGTTGCTATTGGCTTCTACGTTCGTTGCCATTTTAATAGAAGCGAGGATTGTGAAAGGATATTTGAGAGATCGACAATTCGAAACGAGCTTACCTCGACGATTTTCTCCCGAATTGCCTTGTAGGTGTAGCCTGGATTCCTCCTGGTTCCCTTGCTGTCGTCTCGATGCTTGTTTCCGGCTCGTTCGTGTTCCACGCACTGCTTCCGTAGGCCGAGGATCCGGCTCGAAGGACCAAAAATGTTATGTTGAGTCGTAGGTAGCAAATCCGGCTCGTATAACCAGAAATTGTTACGCTACGATCGACGCGTGATGCCCGCCAAATTAATATTGGGCACCTGGATCCGTCGGTGGAGCAGTGGTCGCGTGTTCGCGTTACGTTTGTTCGAATCGAGAATTTCGTCCGAGTCTGTCGTGTGATAGACTCGAAGGTGATACGTGATTAAGTTTTCCGAATGTTGCACGTGAACTCTATTTGTCGAACGCGTGTCGTGAACTGTTTGAATGCGTGTGCGGAACTATGGAAAGAACAGTTCTTGTCGAATGCGTGTGTATGACTCTCTTGTCGAATGCGGATGTATAACTGACTTGTCGAATGCGGATGTATGACTATCTTGTCGAATGCGGATGTATGACTGCTCTTCGTCGGAACTCTTGCACCCACAAGTCAACTTTCTTACCCCTCCTTCGGATGTACGGAGGGGGATGCTGACGGAGTGGGAACAAGAGATCGACGAAGTTTCGAGTAAAAAATACGTTTGGCAACAGCGAGAAAATACCGCTACCTTGACGAACGTGCAAGGGTGTACCCCGATGTGAGTACGCACCCTTGTCCGCAGGTAGTCCTCGCTGTTGCGCGCACGTTCGGTTAGTCAGCGACGAAAACCCCGTTACGTGGGCCCATGTGCACGTGCCCACCTAAGTACGGGCACGTACCCATGGCCGCGGGTAATCCTCGCCGCTGCGCGAGAATTTGTCTGGTTTATGACAGGGGCGATTTTTGTACGGGACAGAAAATGCGAGGCTGACTTGCACAATGGCCGAAGCCGGGCCCCGGATCAACTGTCCCGAACGCTCGATCGTGTTTGCGCCCGTGTCATAAACCAGAACCGTGTATCGACGTGCCGCGGTCCTCGGTATCCCGAAAGGCCCCTTGTTCCACGACGGAACATACGTCACTGCCAAATGAATATGAAACCTTTTGCATTGCTATCGAGTCAAGAGAAAAAATGCCAACAATGGACGAGCTTAAAGTTAAACTATTAGAAGAGGAAATCAGAAAAGCTGACAATAATGGAGCAAAATGTTCAAACGAGGAAGCATTGCTATCAAATAAAAAACCATACGACAAGAGATTTCAAAAGGATCACAACCAAAAACAGAGAAGTGAATGCAACCAAAATAAAAAGTTAACCAAATGTTATACATGTGGAAAGAATGGGCATTTGGCTAAACATTGCAGAACCAAACAAAGAACCCACTTCCATACAAAAAATAAAGGCGACGCAATGATAGCTGTAGCACTTAATTCAGGCTCGCTTGAATCAAATGAATGGTATTTGGACAGTGGTGCAACAGTACACATGTGCAAAGATGGAAACATGTTCAAAAATCTTGACGAAACGAAGAAAAGCAAAGTTTGCACCGCAACAGAAAGCAGCACAAGTTCTCGAGGAATAGGAGAGATACAAATGAAGGTAAATTCAAGAAACAATTCTGAAAACAATATAAAATTAAAAAAGGTTATGTGGGTACCAGAATTTAGGAATAACTTATTATCAGTATCGAGCGTCACTGAAAACGGGTACTCAGTCAACTTTAACAAACACTCAGCTACAGTAAAACGCAAAGATGGGTCTGTTGTCTTAACCGCATACAAACAAAATGGACTATATGCAGTGAAAACTGGAAAGAATCAACAAGCCACGCTAGCAGAAAAAGACGACGACAAGCTTATAAGATGGCATAAGAGGCTCGGTCACTTAAACTTCAAAGATTTAAAACAATTGTTAAACAAAGAAATGGTAATGGGAGCGAATATAAATCAACAAAAATTATCAAACACACAGAGATGTGAGATATGTGATTTAAGTAAGGCACATCAATTACCATTTAAAGAATCGAATACAATAGAAAAAGACACTCTAGGATTGATACACACTGATATATGTGGACCAATGAGCACACCATCTCTAGGGGGAGCAAGGTATTTCGCAACCTTCATTGACGACAAAACAAGATATACAGAAATAGCGATTCTTAAGGAAAAATCCGAGATATTTAGTGCTTTTAAAAAATTCAAAACTCGGGTAGAAAAGCAACTGGGAAAATCAATAAAGAAATTACGGAGCGACAATGCAAGAGAATACTTGTCCAAAGAATTTTCTGAATATCTCGAGAAAGAAGGAATAACGCGGCAACTATCTACCGCGTATACACCTCAACAAAATGGCATTGCGGAACGTGCAAATCGGACGATAATAGAGATGGCACGCACTATGTTGACTCAATCGGGACTACCAATGAGTTTATGGGCAGAAGCAGTTAACACATCGGTATACATAAGAAATAGATGCCCAACGAAAAAACTTAATAATTCAACACCGTATGAAGCATGGATGGGTCAGAAGCCATACATTGGATTCATGAGAATATTCGGCAGCAAAGTGATCGCATTTGAAAAGGGGCGAAAAATAAATAAATTTATGCCTAGAGGTAAAGAATACGTCCTCGTAGGATATTCTCAAGAATCAAAAGCATATAGATTGTGGGAACGAGGAACAAAATCCATAATGGTACGTAGAGACGTACGATTTCATGAATATACCGAAAATAAAGCAAATATAAATAATGAAGAAACCGAAAACAATAATACAATTGTGCACTCTTTATCAAATAAATCCAACATAATTCCTGATATCCAAGACGAAAACACGCATACATCTGAAGCAGAGGAATCAGACAATGGTACTGAGGAGATTTCAGATGACGAAGAACGGCAAGAAAACAATGAGTCACTACTCTACAGAAGGGCAAGAGGCCGCCCCAAACTGGACCGAACCGGAGCTCGGGGAAGACCTAAGAAAATTTATCACATGGCAAACACTGTCGAAACTGACTACATTGAACCGAAAACAGTGGTACAGGCAATGAAGAGTAAAGAAAAGTCTTTGTGACTAGAAGCCATGCAGAAAGAATACGATTCACTAATAGATAACAAAACATGGGAACTAGTTGACAAGCCAAAAGACGTGAAAGTACTCACGGACAGATGGGTATTTAAAATAAAAACAAATCCTGATGGTACTCTAAACAAATTTAAAGCAAGACTTGTGGCCAGAGGAAATGAACAAAAGAAGGGAATAGACTTCGACGAAGTATTTGCACCCGTGGCACGACTTGAAACTATACGCACTCTTCTTGCAGCAGCAGTCGAAAATAAAATGCATGTGCATCACATGGATGTGGTCACTGCGTACGTACAGGGTGAGTTAACTGATGTCATCTACATGCAGCAGCCCGAGATGTTCATCGAAGCTAATAAAGAAGACAAGGTATGCAAGCTTAACAAGCCATTATACGGACTTAAACAAGCTGGCAGGGAATGGTATTGTACTTTAAATAATTATCTATCACATATTGGTTTAAACAAATGTCAAATCAATCCTTGTGTTTATGTAGATAGTATAAAAGAAAGTGACGTTATACTAATTATATATGTAGACGATATTCTTATAGCATCCAAAGATTTACAGAAGCTTGTAGAAATAAAACAAAAATTGAAAGAAAGGTTCAAAATAAACGACTTGGGAAAAGTAACCAATATACTTGGAATATCCGTTGAACGAGAGGGTGATACTGGCCGTATAAAACTGAACCAACGAGCGTATATAATGGAGGCACTTCAAAAATTTGGCATGGAAGACTGCAAACCGATGAAAACCCCATTAATGCCAAATGAAAAATTTAATAACTCAAATGAGGAAGAAGGTGATCTGAAAAATATTCCATATAGAGAATTAGTAGGAACTTTAATATATTTGTCGAACGCTACACGACCTGACATAGCATTTGCTTCGAATGCTCTCAGTCAATATAATGACAAACCATCTCACTACCACTGGAAAATAGCGAAACATGTCCTTCGATACTTAAAGGGTACAATTAACTATGGAATTACTTATCTAGTCAGCAATAAGCAAGTTGAATTATATGTCGACTCAGATTGGGCAGCTGATGAAAATGGAAGAACATCGCGGTCTGGGTACATTGCAATATTAGCAGGGGGCCCAATCAGCTGGGTCTCGAAAAAGCAAAAATCTGTAGCTTTATCAACAATGGAAGCTGAATATATGGCAATGTCAGAGGCTGTGAAAGAGGCTATATATTTAAAAAGATTTTTATCATATACGAAACTCACTAGTTTAATGGTTAATAAAGTAAATATATTTTGCGACAACCAAAGTGCGATTCAACTTAGTAAAAATAACGTATTTCATAATAGAAGTAAACATATAGATATACGCTACCATTATTCAAGGGAGATGCAAGAACGTGGTGAAATAGAATTGAAATATCTTAAAACAGATGAAATGGTTGCTGATATGTTAACTAAGTCGATACCAAAATGTAAAGTAGAAAAATTTATAGATTTGTTAAAAATGCGAAATTAATGTATCGATTAATTACTGTAAGCGAAATTAACTTGAAAGAAATATATTTAGGGGCACTTTGAAAGGGGGAGTGTTGGAAAATATAGCTTATGATTATTCAAAGTGACCGCCATGAATGGGAACAACATAGAATATATATATGAGGGCGTTGTAGCGACGATGCTCATTTAGATATAAGTTTTTTCTTCCCTTCCGCTTGTGCTTGGGTATGGGGTAACACGTGCTTAGTGTTTTCGCGCCAAGAACATCGTTATGTGAAAATGTTACTTATAACTGTTAGCATAATAACTCAATATTACATTATATCTATATAAACTGTTCCAATCAATAAATGTACACATGTACCCAAATAAAACCTTAACAGTATTAATGTAAATAAATTTAATAAATTAAGAAAGGAAAAATTTAAATTGAATCTAATAATATTATTAAATAATAAGTTTATAAGATTAAATGATAAAATTAATGGTCATGGTCTATTTGTTGTTATATGAAATGGATTATTTTTTGAATTTATAATTATATTAATTTTCATAAATTTAATTTGTTTCATTAAAATATAATAATGATAAAATTGAAAACACATAAGATTGAATAAATGCTACAGAAATTTGTAGTATTATTAATAAATTTTGAATAATAATTATTGTTGGGATAAATTTAATTGATAAGTTTGTTATTGAGGAACCTAATAAAGATAATAATAAATGTCCAGCTAATATATTTGCTAATAATCGAATTGCTAAAGTTCATGGTCGAATTAAATTTCTAATTGATTCAATTAATACTATAAATCTTATTAATATTGAGGGTGTATTTATTGGTACAAGGTGAATTAATATATGTTTTGTATTTTTAATTAAACCAAATATTATGAATCTAATTCATATTCTTAAAGATAATCTTAAATTGATTCTTATATGTCTTGTTGGTGTAAATACATAAGGTATTAAACTAATTAGATTTATGTTTATAATTAAGTAAAATAATCTTAAAAATATAATTAAATTATAATGATCAATTTTTTTTGTTAAAATTTTTAATTCATTTAAAATAAAGTTTATTAATATAATTCATTTAAAGTTAAATCGCGAGGGAATAAATCAATAAGATCAATTGAAAATTAAGATAGGTCAAATTATAATAATTCAATTTAAAGAATAGTTATTAGATGTTGAAGGGTCAAAAATTGAGAATATGTTTGTTATCATAATATTTTTATATAGTTATTTATTTATCATTTTTTTTTAAATTTATTTTTTTTATTCTTATTTTATTTTTGTTAATAAAATTATTTATTATGAAATGAATTAGTATTGTAATAATAAAGAATAAAATAATAATTAAAATTAAAATTAAAGTTCATTTTATTGGTCTTATTTGAGGAATTAAAGAATTATTTTTAATTATTATCATTAAGAATATTTTTTTATTATATTTAACTTAAAAGGCTAATTCTTTATTTTTATGATACTTAATGATAATATTAAAAAAATATTTTTATAAAAATAATTTTAAATTGACAATTTAATGTTATAAATTTAACTAATTCTTTTTTATTTATAGATTTAAGTTATTTATTCAATTTGTAAAGTTTTTTAAATTTGTTCTTCCAATAGTAATTGGTATAAATGAATGGTAGGCTCCACAAATTTCTGAACATTGGCCGAAATATAATCCTGGTCGTGATGAGATTAAAGATATTTGATTAATTCGTCCTGGTGTTGCATCTATTTTAATTCCTATTGAAGGAATTGTTCATGAATGAATTACATCTATTGATGTTGTTAAAATTCGAATAGGTGTATTAAATGGGATGATTAATCGATTATCAACATCTAATAATCGAAATGAATTTAATTCTAATAGATTAATTATATAAGAATCAATTGAATTATTATTAAATTCTGGGTATTCGTAAGATCAATATCATTGGTGTCCAATTGATTTAATTGAAAAAAAGGTTGGGTTTCATAATTCATCAATAAAGTAAAGTATTTTTAATGATGGAATAGAAATAATTAATAATATAATTATTGGAATAATAGTTCAAATTATTTCTAAATTATGATTTTTAATAAATTTTAAATTAATAAATTTATTTTCTATAATTATACAATTTATGTAAATAATAGATATAGTAATTATTATTAAGATAATTATTGTGAAATTATAAAAATAAATTAGGTTATCGATTAATGGTGAATTTGGGTCTGGAAATGAATATATATTTCAATGAGCAATTTTTAATAAAAATTTATATTTTATTTATGGTGTTTAAAACCATTGCACTTAAAATCTGCCATATTAAATTAATTTTTAAAAAGAATTATAGGTAATTCATTAAAACAATGTTCAGAAGGGGATAAATTAATTCATTCTAATGATGAAAAAATGTATTTTATTAGAATTAATCGTTGTTTAATTAAACTTTCAAGTATAATGAAAATAAAAAAAATTAATCTATTAAATGAGATTAATGATCCAATTGAAGAAATTAAATTTCAACAATAATATGCATCTGGATAATCAGAATATCGTCGCGGTATTCTTATTAATCCTAAAAAATGTTGAGGAAAAAATGTTAAATTTACACCAATAAATATTATAAAAAAATGAATATTTAATAATTTTTTATTTAATGTTAATATAGTAAAATTTGGATATCAATGGATAATTCTTGAGAAAATTGCAAAGACAGCTCCTATAGATAGAACATAGTGAAAATGACCAATAACATAATATGTATCATGAAGGATAATATCAATTGATGAATTAGATAATATAATTCCTGATAAACCACCAATTGTAAATAATGAAATAAATCCTAAAGATCATAAAATTGATGGATTTAAGAAAATTTTAATTCTGTAGAATGTTGATAGTCATCTAAATACTTTAATTCCTGTTGGAACAGCAATTACTATAGTTGCGGCAGTAAAATATGCTCGAGTATCAACATCTAAACCTACAGTAAATATATGATGTGCTCATAGAATAAAACCTAAAAATCCAATGCCTAATATAGCATAGATTATTCTTAAATTTCCAAATGTTTCTTTTTTTCCTCTTTCATTTATGATAATTTGTGAGATTAAACCAAATCCAGGTAGAATTAAAATATAAACTTCAGGGTGATCAAAAAATCAAAATAAATGTTGATAAAGAATTGGGTCTCCTCTTCCTGATAGTTCAAAAAATGATGTATTTAAATTTCGATCAGTTAATAGTATTGTGATAGCTCCTGCTAATACAGGTAATGATAAGAGTAATAAAATTGCTGTAATAATAATTGATCAAGGAAATAATGAAATTTGATTATAATTTAATGAAATATTTTTTGAATAATAAATTGTTGTAATAAAATTTATTGCTCCTAAAATTGATGATATACCTGCAATGTGAAGTGAAATAATTCCATAATCAACTGATATTGATGAATGAAATGTATTTAATGATAATGGAGGATAAACTGTTCAACCTGTACCTATTCCAGATCCAGAAATTCCTCTAATAATTAATAGTATAATTGAAGGAATTAATAATCAAAAACTTAAATTATTTATTCATGGAAATGCTATATCTGGAACTCCTAATATTAGTGGAATTAATCAATTTCCAAATCCTCCAACTATAAATGGTATTACCATAAAAAAAATTATTAAAAATGCATGAGCTGTTACAATAGTATTATATAATTGATCATTATTAATTCATGATCCTGGAGTACTTAATTCTATTCGAATAATTATTCTTATTGATGATCCAAGTATTCCTGATCATATTGCAAAAATAAAGTATAGTATTCCAATATATTTATGGTTTGTTGAATAAAATCATTTTGATATATTAAATATAAAAATTTAAATTTTTAAGATTGATAAAATTATTTATATATTAATCTTTGAAGGATAAGAGTTTATTAATTAACTTACAATCTTTATAAAAAATATCATGCCTGAAATTAAGAGATAAATTGTAAATTTATTTATGAATAGATAATTCTGATATTACTAATTAATAAAATTTTATAATTTAAATAAAAATATTAAATAGCAAATTTAAAAATATTATTATATTAGTAATTAAAATTTTAGTAAAAAAAATATATTATTGAAAAAAAAAAATAAATAAAATATTTTATTATAAAGAAAATTAAATTTTAATTTTTAAAAATAAATATGTAAGTGTATTTTATTTGAGTATCAGAAAAGTTTAAATTAAAAAAATTTAAATAATTAAATGTTGAAAATACAGATATTATTATAATAAAAAAATAGTTATTTTAAATATATTTATTTTTATTAAATTTTGTATTATATCAATTTTTATAATAAATGAGGTTATTGGTGGTAATTGACAATATAAATGAATTAATATTGTTAATTTAAATTTGTTTGATTTATTAAAATATAAATATGATTTTAAATTTATAGAATTAGAAAAATTAAAATAATTTAAAAATATAAAAAGTAAATAAGAAATTGATAAATATATAAAAAAATAATGTAATCAAATGTCATTATTAAAATTAATTAAAAAAATTATTAATGATGAATGAAATATTGATGAATATTAAAATATTAATTTTAGTGAAATTTGAGATATTACAAAAATTGGTGATATTAATAATGTAAAATATAAAGTTATATAAAAAAAAATTTTAATTACAAAAATAGTAAATAATTAATATTGGAATAAATATTATAAATGTTGTAAAATAAAAAATAAGAAAATAATTTATATTTTTTATAATAATATTTGTTCAAAAATGTATTGGTATAATACCTATTTTTATTCAAATAGAGAATATAAATATTATATAATAAATATTTATTTCTTTATTTATTATAATTATTAAATAAGAAAAAATTATTATTAATCCTGAGATAGAAGAAATTAAAAAATATAAAATTCTTCTTTTATTAAAATTTAAAAAACATAATAGAAATATAAATTAAATTTAAAGTTTCTATAATTAATCATAAATAAAAAAAATTTTTTATATATAAAGTTAAAATTGGTATATAAGATAAAATTAAAGTTAATATAAAAATGGATTTATTATTAAAATTAATTTATAATTAAATTTAAATTTATTAATTATTTAAAAAATAATTTGAATTTTTCATAAATTATAGTAATTTTAAAAAATTTTAAATTAATATTAGAAAAATTATATTTAATTTTTTAATTAATAAATAATTTATTTAATAAAAAAATTTAAATTGAATTAATAAAATTAGAACTTAGAGATAATTTCAAAAATTTTTATTATTTTATATTTATTTAATTTTTTTAAATTCTTCAAAATTCAACGATTTATGTGCAATCACACTTAAATATATTTAAAAAAATAGTTAATAAAACTTATTAATAGTTAAATAAAATTTTTATGGAATAAAATTTGATTTAGTTATAAATTAAATTATAATGATAAATTAAAATTCATATTTAGATTATAGTAATCTATTAAAATTTAAATTTAAATAAAATTTTTAGGGAATAAAATTTGATTAAGTTATAAATTAAATTATAATGATTAATAAAAATTAATATTTAGATTATAGTAATCTATTAAAATTTAAATTTAAATAAAACTTTTAGGGAATAAAATTTGATTTAAAATTTTTAAGAAAAAAAAAATTAGCAATAGTAAAATTTTTACATTAAATATTACATCAAAATAATCCTTTTAATTAGGCATATTACTAATTATATAAAAGAATAATATTCCATTTTTAGGGTTATGAACCTATTAGCTTATTTTATTTAGCTTATTCATATAATTTTAAATTTTATTATATATTTATTTAATTTTTTCTTATTTATTGGTGTTCTTAATTAAATTTTTATATTTAAAGGGATTTATTTTATTATATATTTATTTAATTTTTTCTTATTTATTGATGTTATTAATTAAATTTTTATATTTAAAGGGATTTATTTTATTATATTATATAAAACTATATAAAACTATATAAATGTATTAAAACAACATAAAACTACATAAAACAATATCAATCAATATAAAACTATATAAAACTATATGAAACTAATAAAACTATATGAAACTATATAAAATTATATAAAACTATATAAAACTATATAAAACTATATAAAACTATATAAAACTATATAAAACTATTTAAAGCTATATAAATCTATTAAAACTATATTAAACTATATAAAACTACAAAAAACAATATCAATCTATATAAAGCTATATAAAACTATGTAAAACTATATAAAACTAATAAAACTATATAAAACAATATAAAACTAATAAAACTATATAAAACTATATAATACTATATAGAAAAATATAAAACTACATAAAACTATATAAAACTATATAGAACAATATAAAATTATATTAAACTATATAAAGCTATGTAAAACTATATAAACCTAATAAAACTTTATAAAACTGCACAAAACTATGTAAAACTATATAAAACTATATGGATCTATATAAAACGATGTAAAACTATATTAAACTATGTAAAACTATATAAAACTATATAAAACTAATAAAACTATATAAAACTATATAAAACTATACAAAACTATATAAAACAATATAAAACTATATAAAACTAAGTAAAACTATATAAAACTATATAAAATTTATAAAACTATATAAAACTTTATAAAACTCTATAAAACTATATAAAACTATATAAAACTAACAAAATTATATAAAACTATGTAAAACTATGTAAAACTATATAAAACTATATAAAACTATTACAGGCATATAAAGCAATATAAAACAATATAAAACTATATAAAACTATATAAAACTATATAAAACTATGTAAAACTATATAAGACTGTATAAAACAATGTGAAAAGGAGAAGTGCAATATAAAACAATATAATAGAATATAAAAGAATATAAATGAAGGTCTTGGTTAGGTCTTGGTTAGGTCTTGGTTAGGTCTTGGTTAGGTCTTGGTTAGGTCTTGGTTAGGTCTTGGTTAGGTCTTGGTTAGGTCGGGGGCCTGAGGGAAGTAGGGTTCATCCAATTGAGATTTCGGTCCTCTTGGATGGATTCTGCTTCCTGAAATTCCTCTCACTCCACCTCCTCGCGGTGGTCCCTGGGTACTTCCCCCTTCTGGGGATGCTAACGGGGTGAGGGGTCACCAGAGGAAGTAACTCCCGTGATGTGTCAGGCTGTACCGGTAGGTTCAACCATGCCGGGGAGGCTGACACGGAGGAGCGAAACCACCTCTGGTGGGGACTGGAAACATGGTCGCGACTTTTGGCAAACCTTTTTTAATAAACAACTTATGGCTGACAAAAAGAATAAAATTAAAGGCTACGGTGCAGGGGGCGTCGGAACCCCCAGTACCGGTGCGGGTAAGAGTGTACGAGCAGGCTCCCCCGCATCGTTAACCTACGACTGCGGGCCTGCCGGGGTTGGCCACAATGCCCCGGAGGCGGAAATGACGAGTTGTGAGCAACCACCGACAAGGCATGTCCCCGGACGACGATCTTCGGATACGAGACCCAGGAGGGAAAGCTCCTTCGACGAACCGGTGGCGGGGCCATCCGGTTACACCTGGAGGGGGTCACCAGGTCGCAGGAGCTTCGAATGTAGTCTTCAGGAGGAGTTGGAGGATGTCAGCTTCGCCTCCACTGCCTCGGGCATGAATATACCCGGACGAACGATTAGACACGTGAATGTTCAAGGAGTAGAGGGACCGGACCAACTGGTGGGGTACATCGACGAGCACCGTTGGAAAGTGCGCACTCCGCAGGGCGAAGTGCGCACCGTCGACAACCGGAAGATGCCCTGGAAGAAGGACGCGGCTCATTTGGCTGCAGAGAGGTTTACACGCCTATCGCTCGAGGGGGCTCACGGCGAACCTCACGCTTTGGCTCCATTGGAAGACTACGACGACTACCTTCGTCAAATGAAGGAGGAGTGGAAACTCCAGCACAAGGACGACCGACAGCGGAGGGAGGAATCCGTTTGTACCATCTCGTCGACGGATACCGGCGGAGGACGCAAAAGGAGGATCCCACTGGATTACCCGAGTAGCGGTGAAAAGTGGTCGGAAGAAGAGCGACTTCGAGCGGACATCGAATACATAAGGACTGGGAAAGTGACGGAGAAGAGCAAGAAGAAGAAGAAGAAGAAGGACACTTTGCCTACCGATGAAGAAATTCGAGAAGACATAGTTTGTATGAGTACCGCAGACTTGGCAGCGAGGGTCATAGAGCTGCAGGACCAAATACACTATGTGTCCGAACACTCGAGTAACCTAAAGGGAACGTTTGTGCGGTCGTTGCGGCTGTGCGCGAAGATTACGAAGCACATGGCCATGGAAATGCATTCCAGGTTTCAAGGGCCTGCGGACGTGATGCAGCTTCGGACGGAAAATGCCAGGCTGCTGACGCAGATGACTGAACAAGACAAGACTGTTTACGATCTGAAAGCAACGATAGAGTCGCTTCGAGCCGAGCTGGCAAGATCAAGAGAAGGTACGGCGAAAAGTCAGGCTCTAGAGTCTCGCGCTAGAGCCGCGATGACGGAAGTCGAGGAAGCTAAGCAGAGCGCCGTGTTCGACTTGAAGGTGGAACTGCAGTCGATGGAACACCGGATAATGGATCAAATGAGGGGATCAATGGAGACGTTCTTCAAGGAAAATCTCCAGAGGCTGGGACTCTCGGAGAGGAAAGGGGAAACCTCGACCTCGAGTGGGAGGATTCTCGAGTCGAAGAAGAGCAAAAAGGACGACAGTAACATGGCCTCATTAAGACGTAGACTCTTGGAGGCCCAGGCGCGGTTAAGGGAGTCATCCCCGATCAAGGCGGGAGGCAAGGCCCTTACCTTTGCTGATTGCGTGAGAGGCAAAAGTAAAAGGAAGGAATCTACCGATGCGGGAAGCAGCCGGATGGTTACATCTACTCCACTGGGGTCGGATTTGGAGGACACAGTGGATAGATTATCGGATTGGACGGCGGTTTCAAAGAAGAAGACACGGGAGAAGAAGAAGAAGAAGTCGAAGAAGGTCGTCTCGGCAACCTCCTCGGATGGAGAGGCCCTGACGTCTGGATCGGAAAGGAAGAGGAGTCGTAAACAGAAGAAGAAGACAAAGAAGGTGAAACTGGGGAGAGTACCGGTTACATCCGCGGTTACCTTGAATATACTGGAAGAAGGGAAGATCTCGATGTCGGAGGCGATAGCCCTAGCCCGGCAGAAGGTCGACCTCGGGACTATTGGAATTAAACCTGGGGAGATTAGGTTAAAAAGAGCCGTGACAGGAGGAGCCGTCCTTGAAATTCTGGGCGAGAATTGTAAGGAAAAGGCGGTAGAATTGGCGGGAAAACTGAAAACAGCTTTCGAGGAAAGGCCGGAACTGAAGGTGGGACTGCCGCAGAAGTGCTGCGAGCTTCGTCTCCGCCGAATCGACGAATCGATTACCAGAGCGGAAATCGCGGCCGCGATCGCCACTACCGGCGATTGCGACGTCGACGATGTTAGGGTAGGAGAGATTCGTTTCCCGACGAATGGACTAGGAGCCGCATGGGTGAGGTGTCCCATCGGTGCCGGAAAGAAGGTTTTGAAGGAAGAAAGACTGGCGATCGGATGGTCGTCGGTGTTGGTAACGGCGCTGGAAGCCCGACCACTGCAATGCTTCAAATGCTTGGAGTTTGGGCACGTTCGGTCCAAGTGTCCCTCGACCGAGGAGAAAGCTCCCGTGTGCTTCAAGTGCGGAGGAGAGGATCATCTGATCGGGGCATGCCCCGAAGAGAAACATAAGTGCCCGGTGTGCAACCGGAAGGGTTTCGACTCGGAGCATCGAATGGGAAGCCAGGTGTGCAAGGCCCTTGAGATGAGTAAGAAAAGGGGAGGGGATAAGGCGGAGATACCTCCGCGTCCATCCAAGGATCCCCCCGAGAAGACTACAAAACCGGTGGAACAGCCTGCACCGGCATCAAAGAAGAAAGTTGCCTCGCCGTCGGCAGCGTTCAAGAGGCCGCAAGTCGTGCCCGAGAGGTTAGTAAAGAAGAAGAAGAAGGGCCATTCGGACGCCGGGAAGAAAACGGCGACTTCCTCGAGGCCGACGATACCCCGCACAGAGATGGACTTGTCAACTAGTGGAGAAACTACTTTTGAAATGGAGCAAGAGTTGTAGAGAGATCTGCAATTTCTTGTGGTGAGGGGGAGGGGGGGATCAATAAGCCTCGGCTTGCTATCCCCACCTTCCCAACCAGTTTCAACAGAGAGGAGGGGTATAAAGGGGTACATGTCGCCGTTTTCCCGACATGTACCTCGGAATACAATAAACGAGTTACGATTAACGGGACGAAATTTGAGTCTGGCGGGGTTTAGTGGGAGTACCGGAAGCATCGAAGGCGCCGGGCCCCGTCGCTAAAGGATTCCGTGATGGAAAACAGTGGGGTTTAGTCGGTACAAATCCGACACTGTTCCCGGCTGGACGGCCGGGTTCGTCTTTTTGAAGATTCCCCACTTTAAAAAAAAAAAAAAAAAAAAAAAGGTCTTGGTTAGGTCTTGGTTAGGTCTTGGTTAGGTCTTGGTTAGGTCTTGGTTAGGTCTTGGTTAGGTCTTGGTTAGGTCTTGGTTAGGTCTTGGTTAGGTCTTGGTTAGGTCTTGGTTAGGTCTTGGTTAGGTTAGGTCTTGGTTGGGGGCCTGAGGGAAGTAGGGCTCATCCAATTGCGATCTCGATCCTCTTGGATGGGTTCTGCTTCCTGAAACTCCTCTCACTCCACCTCCTCGTGGTGGTCCCTGGGTACTTCCCCCTTCTGGGGATGCCAACGGGGTGAGGGGTCTCCAGAGGAAGTAGCTTCGATGATGCGTCAGGCTGTACTGGCTCAGGCTCAGCCATGCCAGGGTGGCTGACGCGGAGGGGTGAAACCACCTCTGGAGGGGACGGGGTTCTTTTTATACCAACTATGGCGAAAACTTAAACTAAACATGAATAGACAAACACAAGGAAATAAGTTTACGGTGCAGGGGGTCGGATCCCCCAGTACCGGCGCGGATAGGAGATCTCGACCGGGCTCCGCCGCGTCGTTATCATACGACCGGGGATCGTCAGGGGTGGGCCGCTGCGCCCCTGGCGATGCACATGCAAGCAGTGTGCCAATCGACGTGCCGGGAACGTCAGCCCGGGCTGACAACCCCACCGATACGCGCCGCGTAACGCGATCTTCCACGCGGCTGAGGGAGGGACCGGTCTCCCTCAGAGAAATAACGCACGCCATGTCGCCCACGTCGTCGTACGACAGGGACATGGCGAGTCTCCTGGGTGACTGCGATTCGAGGCGGAGTTCGTTTAGCGCCGCCTCGGTCGCCTCGGTGGGGTCATCCGTGTCAACGGATAGGGTGCGAAAGCGGGCGTCTGGGGATACCACCTCCGGAGAAGATGGCGATAGCCCGTCATCTATCCGGGGCGGGGCCTCGCGAGTCAAGCCCGCGACAAAGCGACCTCGGCCAACGGACACCGCGACCGAGGATGCGATGAGGGCCGAGATGAGAGCCATGGCTACGGCCGACCTCGCGGCCCGACACGCAGAGATGCAGGCCGTTATCATCCGGGCTACGGAGGTTTCGCGCAACCTAAAAGGGACGATTGTGCGCGATATAAGGATGGCCAGTATGGGAGCAGCACTCGCAGCTGAGGAGCTCCACGTGCGAAGCATCGGCGGACCGGACATGACGCGTGTTATGGCCGAAAACGCACGGCTCGCGGCGCGAAATAAGGAGTTGGAGGCTTCGTATAGAAGCCTCCAGATGACGGTGGATCGCATCACGTCTCGGCCGACGACAGCAGCGACGAGCAGGGTGAGTCATCCACCTACAACCGTGGCGTTGCGGCGGTCCACCGCCGAAGTGGAACGAACCGCGGGTACCCTCGTTACCGCAAACGAGGGACCGCGGCGGTCCCCTAAGATCCCCGTGGAGGGTGGGAATCGCGATGCCTTGGAGAGGCGCATCGCGCGGTTGGAGCGTCTCCTCACTAGGGCCACGGAGGCGGTTAGAGTCGACCGTATGCCGCCTCCCAATACTCCCCCTCCACGGGGAAAGGGAAGACCAGCGCCTCCGAGACGCCAGATGTTTACATCTGGCGCCTCGGACAGTGATAGCGTGGCACCGCGTGCGGGGGTGCGGCACAGGGCCGTGGAACCCCGCAAGACTTCGGAGGGAGCCACCCGTACTCGCGACGGGCGGACTTATAGTTCTGTTTTGGCGGGGAGAGGGGCGCAGGGGAGGTGCCTCCCAGCGCCTCCTCCCCCACCCGTAAAGAGCAAGACCGGCGACTGGGTGGAGGTCGTCGGTCGGAAGAGGAGGCGGATGCGCCTCGAGTGGGATCGCCCCGCCCCTTCTGGACGGGTCCCCTCGAGGGCTGCTCCGAGGACGGCCTCGGCGACAGCCTCGCGTCCGCCTCCTCTTCGGGAGGGAACCCGGGCGATGCCCGCAATCGGAGCACGGCAGAAACCGGCAGCCCGGTTAGCGAGGCCCCACCGAACGGCGGCGATCACGATCACTATCGCACCGGGGGCGGAGACGACCTATGAGCAGGTCCTCACAAAGGCTCGGCAGGAGATAAATCTCCAAGATTTAGGAATCGAGGACGGTCGGCTCCGCCCGAAGCGCGCCGCGACGGGGGGCCTCATTTTTGAGGTCGCTGGTGGCGACGGTAGAGAGAAGGCGAAGGCCCTGGCCGAGAAATTGACCGGGCTATACGACCAGTCAGGGCCGGTGAAAATTGGGTTGCCGGTCAAATACGGCGAGCTCCGGGTTGCGGGGTTGGACGACTCCGTGCGGCCCGCGGACATCGTGGCGGCCGTAGCGCGCGTGGGAGGATGCCGCGCGGACGAGGTGCGCGTGGGGGAGATTCGCTCCCCCCCGCGTAGCCTCGGCTCCGCTTGGGTCAGGTGTCCCCTCTCGGCGGCCCGCAAGGTCGCCGAGGGCGGGCGCCTCCAGGTGGGGTGGTCCGCGGCCTCGGTTAGGCCACTAGAGACCCGGCCGCTGCAGTGCTACCGCTGCCTCGCGTTTGGTCACGTGAGGTTGCGGTGCACTGCCGCGGCTGATAGGGGCAACCTATGTTTTAGATGTGGCTCCGCGGACCATCGCGCGGTGTCCTGTAAGGAGGCACCTACGTGTCTCCTCTGTAAGGACAGGGGTCTTGAGGCCGGCCACCG
This sequence comes from Nomia melanderi, assembly GCF_051020985.1. Taxonomy (NCBI): domain Eukaryota; kingdom Metazoa; phylum Arthropoda; class Insecta; order Hymenoptera; family Halictidae; genus Nomia; species Nomia melanderi. The sequence goes on along the minus strand of NW_027475330.1, from coordinate 22,046 downwards.
AATGGGTGGGCCGGCGTGTGCGGCCGCACACGGCACGGGCAAGTCCCGGTCCGCGCAGCGGCGGCGCCGGAAGAGGGAGCGTGCGGCAGCGGCCGCACCACCCTCAGCAGAGGCCGGTAGCGCCGGCGCTACAGGCGGAACCAGTGTGGGCCCTTCTGGCCCCACTGTAGTCGATAGTCCGGCGCCGTCGACTGCGCCGCCCGGTACTTCCCAGTCCGCGGGCGGCACGGAGTCGTCGGGGACGGGAACGGGCACGGGCCCCACAGGGCCCCAATCCCAGGGGGAGAGCGTGGCGGTGGAGGCAATGCAGTTGGTGGATATAGATCCAACAATTGCCGCCTCCACCGCTACGCTCGTAGCAGAGGGGGAAGGTCCGGAGGGGGCCATGGAGGTCGATAATTCGTAGTCCTCCAGACCAATCTGGGCCGCTCCAAAAGGGCACAGGACCTCCTGGTCCAGTACCTGATGGAGCACCGGGTGGGGCTGTCGGTCGCAGCGGAGCCATACGTGGTGCCCAACCACCCTCTTTGGGTGGGGGACGCTGCCGGCTCCGTTGCGATCACGTGGCAGTGCCTCCCCGGTTTCCCCCCCTGCTCCTTTCTGGGGCGGGGTACGGGATTCGCGGGGGTCCTGTGGGGCAACATCGCGGTGGTGGGGGTCTATATCTCCCCCAGCCGTAGCCGACAGGAATTCGATGAATTCCTGGGAGGACTCGGGGACTTTGTCCTGCGACAGGGTCCCCGGGCGGTTCTCGTCCTGGGGGACTTTAACGCCCATGCGACAGCATGGGGTTCCCCCAGGACGGATCCGAGGGGGTCGGCGCTGCTGGAGTGGGCGGCTGGGTTGAACCTGGTGTGCCTAAACACCGGTTCGGAGAGCACGTTCGTGTCGTCGAGGGGGGAGTCTGTGGTGGACCTCACCTGGGCTTCCCCCTCGGCGGCGCGGCGGGTCTCCGACTGGCGGGTCCTCGGGGAGGTGGAGACCCTGTCTGACCACGTTTACGTGTTCATGCAGGTGGACTCTGCCTCTCGCGGGGGGGCATGCCTGGTTGGATCCAGACGCTCACGCGGGGGTGGACCCCTACCACCGCGATGGAAATGGGGGGATATCGATGAGGACCTTTTCAACGCCGCGGCTCAGGTCGTGGCTTGGGCCTCACCGAACAGCGGCCTCTCGCTGGCTGACCCGGTGAACCGCATTGCTTGGGAGCTCCGCCGGGACATGGTAGCGATTTGTGACGCGTCCATGCCCCGTGCGGGGCCTCCCAGACCCTATGCAAGGGCCTTTTGGTGGTCGGCGGAGATCGGGCGGTTGCGTGTTTGCTGCAACCGACTCCGCCGGCGGTTCACCAGGGCCAGAAAGCGGGGGCTAGAGCATGGGCGTGTCGCGGAGGCATACCGGGCGTACGCAGACGCCCGGCTTGCCCTGCGGCACGCTATCGGGAGAGCCAAGTCCCGTGCCTGGGAAGAGCTCCTCGGTGCCGTGCACGGGGATCCGTGGGGTCGGGCGTACAGAATCGTCTTGGGGAGGCTCAGGCCCTGGGCCCCCCCAACGACGGAAACGTTGGACGTCCGGACGTTAAACACCATAGTCCGGACCTTATTCCCACGGGGGGATGGTGCGCCCGATCTCGGCCCCGTGGACCGCTTTATAACGTCGGCATTGGCCGGCGCGCGTTCGCGGGCATCCGGCTTCGACCCGGGTGCCGGGGGGTGGTCGCGCGGGCTCGAAATCGACAACGAGGAGCTCGGGAGGGCGGTTAAACGCATGAGTGCCAAGAAGGTCGCGCCTGGGCCGGACGGATTGCCCGGGCGCGCCTGGGGCGCGGCGATGGGGGTCCTCGCCCCGCGGGTCAGGCGGTTGTTCAACAGCTGCCTGGCCCGCGGGGATTACCCGCGGGAATGGAAGGAGGCCCGGCTGACCCTCATAAGTAAGCCTGGGAGGCCTGCCGGGATGCCCTCGGCCTATAGGCCGATTTGCTTGCTCGACGAGGTGGGAAAGCTATTCGAAAGGATAGTAAATTCCCGCCTCGTCGACCACCTGTCCCTTCGTGCGCCGGGACTGGATGGGGCCCAGTTCGGGTTCCGGAGGGGGCGTGGCACGATCGATGCTATCGGTCGTGTGCGCTCCTTCTCCGAGAGCTGGACCGGCCGGGGGGGCGTGGTGATGGCGGTGTCGATCGACATCGACAACGCCTTTAACACGCTGCCCTGGTGTAAGATACAGGAGGGACTGGAGTATCTCCGGGTTCCCCTGTATCTGAGGAAGGTGATCTCGGCGTATCTCCGGGATAGGTGGATTTTATTCACGGATAGGGACGGCAGGTCTCACAGGAGATCAATCGACCGCGGGGTGCCCCAGGGATCCGTCCTGGGGCCCACTTTATGGAACATCGCGTACGATGTAGTTTTGAGGGATCCCCTCCCGCCGAATACAGAGGTCGTCTGTTACGCAGACGACACGCTTCTGTTGGTCGGCGGGACGGGATTTGCGACGGTCAGCCGAGCCGCGGAAGTGGCGGCATCGGCGTTGTTGCGTTCTATCCGCGGGTTGGGCCTGCGGGTGTCGCCCACAAAGACGGAGGCGTTATGGATGTACCATCGGTCCCGTCTGGGCGGCCCGCCGCCCGACTCGCGGATAATGGTGGGAGGGGCTCCGGTCCGGGTCGGGAACCAGATGAAATATCTGGGACTCGTCCTGGGCAGCCACTGGCAGTTTGGGCCCCATTTCGCCCGGTTGTTCCCTCGGGCTTGGGGGGTAACTTGCGCCTTGGCGCGGTTGCTCCCCAATCTTGGGGGTGCGGCTGGGCGGGTGCGGCGGCTGTACGCGGGGGTGGTGCGGAGTATCGTACTCTACGGCGCGCCCATCTTCGCCGACGACCTGGTGGCGGACAAGTCTACCCGGCTCCTTTTGAGCCGGCTGCACAGATTGTCCGCCATCAGGATCGTGAGGGGATACCGCACCCTCTCGGGTGCAGCGGCTGCAGTCCTGGCGGGGTTCCCGCCCTTTGACCTTCAGGCCGTCGCCCTACGAGATATTTATCTCCGGGCGCGGTCTGGGGCCGGGGGCGGGGGTACCGCCGGGGAATGGGACCCGGACACCTTGGGGTCCGTATGGAACCCCAGGGACCAGGTCTGGCGGCGCGTGTGGGAGCGCTGGCGACTTCGTCTTTTAGACGAAGGGTTGGCCTCCCACCGCGTCGTTGGGGCTGTTCTGCCGAGCTGGGAGGCTTGGCGGGACAGCGGTGGAGTGCCGCTCACCTTCCGCGTGACACAGGTGATGTCCGGGCATGGCTGCTTCGGAGAGTACCTGTGCCGCATCAAGCGGGAGCGCGATGCCCGATGCCGGCACTGCGACGGGGACCAGGACACGGCGCAGCACACGCTGGAATTTTGTCCAGCGTGGGCTTCCGAGCGCCGGGTCCTGGTCCACGCCATCGGAGGGGACCTCTCTCCAGCGGGGCTCATTAGGGCCCTGCTGGAGGGGGGTCAAAAACGGGGGGCCGTCGTCTCCTTCTGCGAGCACGTGATGCTGCAGAAGGTGGCGGCGGAGAGGGAGAGGGAGCGGGACTCCCATCCCTCTCGAATGGGTGGGGGGCGGGGCCGGCGGCGTCGCCGGGCGGGAAGTCCGGGACCGCCGGCCCCCCCACTTTAAGATTCTGGCCGCCGGGCCCGGGGTTCCGGGACCCACGGAACCGGTGTGCCAGAGGGCCCAAGTCGTCTCTAGTTGGGGCTAGAGGCGACTCTTGCACGGGCCCTGGGGAGGGAAGGACGCAGTCGGAGTGTTCACGCTGCGTCCCGTGATCCGCGGGGGTCTTGCTCGCGTTTTTGTTGCATGAAGTCTTTCCATGCTGTTAGTGTTGCGTAATACTAGCGTGTCGTGTTGGCATATACTGGGCCGGGGGGTGTCACTGAGGGTAAATGTTTGGTTCCGGTGCACTCCCTGTTATGGCCGAGGCTGGAACACCCCTGGAGCTTTAGTGAGTAAGAATCTCACACTACCCCTCGCCAGCCCCAATGGTGAGGGGTGCCTGACGCAGGTTATCCAGGGTTAAAAAAAAAAAAGGTCTTGGTTAGGTCTTGGTTAGGTCGGGGGCCTGAGGGAAGTAGGGTTCATCCAATTGAGATTTCGGTCCTCTTGGATGGATTCTGCTTCCTGAAATTCCTCTCACTCCACCTCCTCGCGGTGGTCCCTGGGTACTTCCCCCTTCTGGGGATGCTAACGGGGTGAGGGGTCACCAGAGGAAGTAACTCCCGTGATGTGTCAGGCTGTACCGGTAGGTTCAACCATGCCGGGGAGGCTGACACGGAGGAGCGAAACCACCTCTGGTGGGGACTGGAAACATGGTCGCGACTTTTGGCAAACCTTTTTTAATAAACAACTTATGGCTGACAAAAAGAATAAAATTAAAGGCTACGGTGCAGGGGGCGTCGGAACCCCCAGTACCGGTGCGGGTAAGAGTGTACGAGCAGGCTCCCCCGCATCGTTAACCTACGACTGCGGGCCTGCCGGGGTTGGCCACAATGCCCCGGAGGCGGAAATGACGAGTTGTGAGCAACCACCGACAAGGCATGTCCCCGGACGACGATCTTCGGATACGAGACCCAGGAGGGAAAGCTCCTTCGACGAACCGGTGGCGGGGCCATCCGGTTACACCTGGAGGGGGTCACCAGGTCGCAGGAGCTTCGAATGTAGTCTTCAGGAGGAGTTGGAGGATGTCAGCTTCGCCTCCACTGCCTCGGGCATGAATATACCCGGACGAACGATTAGACACGTGAACGTTCAAGGAGTAGAGGGACCGGACCAACTGGTGGGGTACATCGACGAGCACCGTTGGAAAGTGCGCACTCCGCAGGGCGAAGTGCGCACCGTCGACAACCGGAAGATGCCCTGGAAGAAGGATGCGGCTCATTTGGCTGCAGAGAGGTTTACACGCCTATCGCTCGAGGGGGCTCACGGCGAACCTCACGCTTTGGCTCCATTGGAAGACTACGACGACTACCTTCGTCAAATGAAGGAGGAGTGGAAACTCCAGCAGAAGGACGACCGACAGCGGAGGGACGAATCCGTTTGTACCATCTCGTCGACGGATACCGGCGGAGGACGCAAAAGGAGGATCCCACTGGATTACCCGAGTAGCGGTGAAAAGTGGTCGGAAGAAGAGCGACTTCGAGCGGACATCGAATACATAAGGACTGGGAAAGTGACGGAGAAGAGCAAGAAGAAGAAGAAGAAGAAGGACACTTTGCCTACCGACGAAGAAATTCGAGAAGACATAGTTTGTATGAGTACCGCAGACTTGGCAGCGAGGGTCATAGAGCTGCAGGACCAAATACACTATGTGTCGGAACACTCGAGTAATCTAAAGGGAACGTTTGTGCGGTCGTTGCGACTGTGCGCGAAGATTACGAAGCACATGGCCATGGAAATGCACTCCCGCTTTCAAGGGCCTGCGGACGTGATGCAGCTTCGGACGGAAAATGCCAGGCTGCTGACGCAGATGACTGAACAAGACAAGACTGTTTACGATTTGAAAGCAACGATAGAGTCGCTTCGAGCCGAGCTGGCAAGATCAAGAGAAGGTACGGCGAAAAGTCAGGCTCTAGAGTCTCGCGCTAGAGCCGCGATGACGGAAGTCGAGGAAGCTAAGCAGAGCGCCGTGTTCGACTTGAAGGTGGAACTGCAGTCGATGGAACACCGGATAATGGATCAAATGAGGGGATCAATGGAGACGTTCTTCAAGGAAAATCTCCAGAGGCTGGGACTCTCGGAGAGGAAAGGGGAAACCTCGACCTCGAGTGGGAGGATTCTCGAGTCCAAGAAGAGCAAAAAGGACGACAGTAACATGGCCTCGTTAAGACGTAGACTCTTGGAGGCCCAGGCGCGGTTAAGGGAGTCATCCCCGATCAAGGCGGGAGGCAAGGCCCTTACCTTTGCTGATTGCGTGAGAGGCAAGAGTAAAAGGAAGGAATCTACCGATGCGGGAAGCAGCCGCATGATTACATCTACTCCACTGGGGTCGGATTTGGAGGACACAGTGGATAGATTATCGGATTGGACGGCGGTTTCAAAGAAGAAGACACGGGAGAAGAAGAAGAAGAAGTCGAAGAAGGTCGTCTCGGCAACCTCCTCGGATGGAGAGGCCCTGACGTCTGGATCGGAAAGGAAGAGGAGTCGTAAACAGAAGAAGAAGACAAAGAAGGTAAAACTGGGGAGAGTACCGGTTACATCCGCGGTTACCTTGAATATACTGGAACAAGGGAAGATCTCGATGTCGGAGGCGATAGCCCTAGCCCGGCAGAAGGTCGACCTCGGGACTATTGGAATTAAACCTGGGGAGATTAGGTTAAAAAGAGCCGTGACAGGAGGAGCCGTCCTTGAAATTCTGGGCGAGAATTGTAAGGAAAAGGCGGTAGAATTGGCGGGAAAGCTGAAAACAGCTTTCGAGGAAAGGCCGGAACTGAAGGTGGGACTGCCGCAGAAGTGCTGCGAGCTTCGTCTCCGCCGAATCGACGAATCGATTACCAGAGCGGAAATCGCGGCCGCGATCGCCACTACCGGGGATTGCGACGTCGACGATGTTAGGGTAGGAGAGATTCGTTTCCCGACGAATGGACTAGGTGCCGCATGGGTGAGGTGCCCCATCGGTGCCGGAAAGAAGGTTTTGAAGGAAGAAAGGCTGGCGATCGGGTGGTCGTCGGTGTTGGTAACGGCTCTGGAAGCTCGACCACTGCAATGCTTCAAATGCTTGGAGTTTGGGCATGTTCGGTCCAAGTGTCCCTCGACCGAGGAGAAAGCTCCGGTGTGCTTCAAGTGCGGAGGAGAGGATCATCTGATCGGGGCATGCCCCGAAGAGAAACATAAGTGCCCGGTGTGCAACCGGAAGGGTTTCGACTCGGAGCATCGAATGGGAAGTCAGATGTGCAAGGCCCTTGAGATGAGTAAGAAAAGGGGAGGGGATAAGGCGGAGATACCTCCGCGTCCATCCAAGGATCCCCCCGAGAAGACTACAAAACCGGTGGAACAGCCTGCACCGGCATCAAAGAAGAAAGTTGCCTCGCCGTCGGCAGCGTTCAAGAGGCCGCAAGTCGTGCCCGAGAGGTTAGTAAAGAAGAAGAAGAAGGGCCATTCGGACGCCGGGAAGAAAACGGCGACTTCCTCGAGGCCGACGATACCCCGCACAGAGATGGACTTGTCAACTAGTGGAGAAACTACTTTTGAAATGGAGCAAGAGTTATAGAGAGATCTACAATTTCTTGTGGGGAGGGGGAGGGGGGGATCAATAAGCCTCGGCTTGCTATCCCCACCTCCCAACCAGTTTCAACAGAGAGGAGGGGTATAAAGGGATACATGTCGCTGTTTTCCCGACATGTATCTCGGACTACAATAAACGAGTTACGATTAACGGGACGAAATTTGAGTCTGGCGGGGTTTAGTGGGAGTACCGGAAGCATCGAAGGCGCCGGGCCCCGTCGCTAAAGGATTCCGCGATGGAAAACAGTGGGGTTTAGCCGGTACAAATCCGGCACTGTTCCCGGCTGGATGGCCGGGTTCGTCTTTTTGAAGATTCCCCACTTTAAAAAAAAAAAAAAAAAAAGGTCTTGGTTAGGTCTTGGTTAGGTCTTGGTTAGGTCTTGGTTAGGTCTTGGTTAGGTCTTGGTTAGGTCTTGGTTAGGTCTTGGTTAGGTCTTGGTTAGGTCTTGGTTAGGTCGGGGGCCGGAGGGAAGTAGGGCTCATCCAATTGCGATCTCGATCCTCTTGGATGGGTTCTGCTTCCTGAAACTCCTCTCACTCCACCTCCTCGTGGTGGTCCCTGGGTACTTCCCCCTTCTGGGGATGCCAACGGGGTGAGGGGTCTCCAGAGGAAGTAGCTCCGATGATGCGTCAGGCTGTACTGGCTCAGGCTCAGCCATGCCAGGGTGGCTGGCGCGGAGGGGTGAAACCACCTCTGGAGGGGACGGGGTTCGCGATATCGACTTTGGCGAATTTCTTAATACAAATATGACGAGTAAGAATAATGGAAAAAAAGTTTACGGTGCAGGGGGCTTCGGATCCCCCAGTACCGGCGCGGAGCGGGGATCTCGACCGGGCCCCACCGCGTCGTTATCATACGACCGGGGATCGTCAGGGGTGGGCCACTGCGCCCCTGGCGATGCACATACGAGCAGTGTGCCTATCGCCGTTCCGGGTACGTCAGCCCGTGCTGACGTATCTACCGTTTCGCGGCGCGTTACGCGTACTACCGCGCGGCTGAGGGAGGGCCCCGTCTCCCTCAGTGAAATCACGGGGGCCATGTCGCCGACGTCGTCGTACGACAGGGACGTGGCCAGCCTGTTGGGGGATTGCGATTCGAGACGGAGCTCTTTTAGCGCCGCCTCGGTCGCCTCGGTGGGGTCGTCCGTTTCGACCGACAGAGGGAGAAAACGAGCGTCCCAGGACCCCGCTTCCGGTGAGGATGGCGATAGCCCGTCGTCCATCCGGGGCGGGGCCTCACGCGGAAAATCCGCGACAAAACGGCAACGGCCGACGGACGCCGCGGCCGAGGAAGAGATGCGGGCGGAAATGCGGGCAATGGCAACGGCCGACCTCGCGGCCCGACATGCGGAGTTGCAGGCCGTTATTGTCCGGTCTGCTGAGGTATCGCGCAACCTTAAGGGTACCATCGTGCGCGATATCAGGGAGGCCAGCAGGGCGTCGGCACTGGCGGCAGAAGAGCTCCACTTGAGGAGTATCGGCGGGCCGGATGTGACGCGCGTCATGGCCGAGAACGCTCGGCTTGCGGCGCGGAATAAGGAGCTGGAGGCTTCCTACAGAAGCCTCCAGCTCACGGTCGACCGTATAGCGTCTCGGCCGATGATGACGGGGGTGGCGAGGAGGATAAGTCCTCCTCCACCAGACACCGTCGCTACAAAGCGGTCCACCGCCGAAGTGGAGCGAACCGCGGGTCCCCTCGTTGCCGCGATCGAGGGACCGCGGCGCCCTCCCACGACCCCCAAGGAGGGGGGGAGCCACGAGGCCTTGGAGAGGCGCATCGCGCGGTTGGAGCGCCTCCTGAGCAAGGCGCCGGGGGCGGCCAGCGGCGGCCGAATGCCGCCCCCCATTGCTCCCCCTCCGAGGGGCAAGGGGACGTCCACGCGCCCGAGGCGCCAGATGCCCACATCTGGGGCCTCGGACAGCGAGAGCGCGGCACCGCGTGCGGGGGTGCGGCAGAGGGCCGTGGAACCCCGAGTAATTTCGAGGGGAGCCGCCCGTACAAGAGACGGGCGGAGTTACAGTTCCGTGTTGGCGGGGAGAGGGGCGCAGGCGAGGTGCCTCCCAGCGCCGCCTCCCCCAGCGGTAAAGAGTAAGACCGGCGACTGGGTTGAAGTTGTCGGTCGGAAGAGGAGGCGGATGCGCCTCGAGAGGGACCGCACCGCCCCTTCTGGGCGGGCCTCCTCGAGGGCTGCGCCGAGGACGGCCTCGGCGACAGCCTCGCGCCCGCCTCCTCTTCGGGAGGGGACTAGGGCGACGCCCGTAACCGGAGCTCGGCGAAAACCGGCAGCCCGGCTAGCGAGGCCCCCTCGAACGGCAGCGATAACTATTACCATCGCGCCGGGGGCGGAGACGACGTACGAGCAGGTCGTCAGTAAGGCTCGCAAGGAGATCAATCTTCAGGATCTTGGGATAGAGGACGGTCGGCTCCGCCCAAAGCGCGCTGCTACGGGGGGCCTCATTTTTGAGGTCGCTGGTAGCGATGGCCGTGAGAAGGCCAAGGCCCTGGCCGAGAGACTATCGGGTCTCTACGACCAAACAGGGCCGGTAAAGATAGGGCTGCCGGTGAAGTACGGCGAGCTCCGAGTTGCGGGGTTGGACGACTCCGTGCAGCCCGCGGACATTGTGGCGGCCGTGTCACGTGTCGGTGGGTGCCGTGCGGACGAGGTCCGCGTGGGGGTGATCCGCACCTCCCCGCGGGGCCTCGGCTCCGCCTGGGTACGGTGTCCTCTCCCGGCGGCCCGCAAGGTCGTCGAGGGGGGGCGCCTCCAGGTGGGGTGGTCCGCGGCTTCCGTAAAGCCGCTGGAGACTCGGCCGTTGCAGTGTTACCGCTGCCTTGCGTTTGGTCACGTGAGGCTGCGGTGCACTGCGGCGGCCGAGAGGGGAGACCGGTGTTTCCGGTGCGGCTCCGCGGATCACCGCGCGGCATCCTGCGGGGGGGCACCAAAGTGCCTCCTCTGCACCGACAGGGGGGTCGCGGCCGACCACCGAATGGGTGGTGCGGCGTGCACGGCCGCGCACGGAACTGGCAAGTCCCGGTCCGCGCTGCGGCGGCGCAAAAAACGGGAGCGCGCGGCATCGGCCGCCGTACCCGTCGTGGGGGGTGGTAGTGCCGGCACTACCACTAATACCAGTGGTGGCCCTTCCGGCCCCACTGGGGTAAGTGGTGCTGCGCCGCCGTCAGCGCCGCCCGGGGCTTCCGGGTCCGCGGGCGGCACGGAGTCGTCCGTGTCGGGGAAGGGGGGGGGTCCCACAGGGCCCCCACCCCAGGGGGAGAGTGTAGCGGTGGAGGCCATGCAATTGGTGGACATTGATCCAACAATTGCCGCCTCCACCGCTGCACTCGTAGCAGAGGGGGAAGGTCCGGAGGTGGCCATGGAAGTTGATCGTTCCTGATCTTCCAGGTCAATCTGGGCCGCTCCAGAAGGGCACAGGACCTCTTGGTCCAGCACCTGATGGAGCACCGGGTAGGGCTGTCGATCGTAGCGGAGCCATACGTGGTGCAAAACCACCCTCTCTGGGTGGGTGACACCGCCGGCTCCGTTGCGATCACATGGCAGTGCCTCCCTGGTTTCCCCCCCTGCTCCTTCCTGGAGCGGGGTATGGGGTACGTGGGGGTCCTGTGGGGCAACATCGCGGTGGCGGGGGTCTATTTCTCCCCCAGCCGTAGCCGACAGGAATTCAACGAATTCCTGGGAGGACTCGGGGACTTTGTCCTACGACAGGGTTCCCGGGCGGTTCTCGTCCTGGGGGATTTCAACGCCCATGCCACAGCATGGGGTTGCCCCAGGACGGATCCGAGGGGGTCGGCGCTGCTGGAGTGGGCGGCTGGGTTGAACCTGGTGTGCCTAAACACCGGCTCGGAGAGCACGTTCGTGTCGTCGAGGGGGGAGTCTGTGGTGGATCTCACCTGGGCTTCCCCTTCGGCGGCGCTGCGGGTCTCCGGCTGGCGGGTCCTCACGGAGATGGAGACCCTCTCTGACCACGTGTGCGTGGCCATGGAGGTGGACTCCATCTCACGTGGGGGGGCATGCCTGGTTGGATCCAGACGCTCGCGCGGGGGTGGATCCCTGCCACCGCGATGGAAATGGGGGGAACTTCGGGAGGACCTCTATAAAGCCGCGGCTCAGGTCGTGGCTTGGGCCTCACCGAACAGCGGCCTCTCGCTGGCTGACCCGGTGAACCGCGTTGCTTGGGAGCTCCGCCGGGACATGGTTGCGATCTGCGACGCGGCCATGCCCCGCGCGGGGCCTCCCAGAGCCCATGGGAGGGCCTACTGGTGGTCGGCGGAGATCGGGCGGTTGCGGGTTTGCTGCAACCGACTCCGCCGGCGGTTCACCTGGGCCAGAAAGCGGAGGCTAACGCATGAGCGTGTTGCGGAAGCATACCGGGCGTACGCAGACGCCCGGTTTGCGCTGCAGCACGCTATCGGGAGAGCCAAGTCCCGTGCCTGGGAAGAGCTCCTCGGTGCCGTGCACGGGGATCCGTGGGGTCGGGCGTACAGGACCGTCTTGGGGAGGCTCAGGCCCTGGGCCCCCCCAACGACGGAGGTACTGGAGGTCCGGACACTGGAGACCATAGTCCGGACCCTGTTCCCAGAAGGGGACGGTGCGCCCGACCTCTCCCCCGTGGACCGATTAGTAACGTCGCTGTTGGCCGACGCGCGTTCGCGGGCATCCGGTTTCGATCCGGGTGCAGGGGGGTGGTCGCGCGAGCTCGAAATCGGCAACGAGGAGCTCGGGAGGGCGGTAAAACGAATGTGTGCTAAGAAGGTCGCGCCTGGGCCGGACGGTTTGCCTGGGCGCGCCTGGGGCGCGGCAATGGAGGTCCTCGCCCCGCGGGTCATGCGGCTGTTCAACAGCTGCCTGGCCCGCGGGGATTACCCGCGGGAATGGAGGGAGGCTCGGCTGACCCTCATAAGTAAGCCTGGGAGGCCTGCCGGGATGCCCTCGGCCTATAGGCCGATTTGCTTGCTCGACGAGGTGGGAAAGCTATTCGAAAGGATAGTAAATTCCCGCCTCGTCGACCACCTGTCCCTTCGTGCGCCGGGACTGGATGGGGCCCAGTTCGGGTTCCGGAGGGGGCGTGGCACGATCGATGCTATCGGTCGTGTGCGCTCCTTCTCCGAGAGCTGGACCGGCCGGGGGGGCGTGGTGATGGCGGTGTCGATCGACATCGACAACGCCTTTAACACGCTGCCCTGGTGTAAGATACAGGAGGGACTGGAGTATCTCCGGGTTCCCCTGTATCTGAGGAAGGTGATCTCGGCGTATCTCCGGGATAGGTGGATTTTATTCACGGATAGGGACGGCAGGTCTCATAGGAGATCAATTGACCGCGGCGTGCCCCAGGGATCCGTCCTGGGGCCCACATTATGGAATATCGGGTTCGATATAGTTTTGAGGGATCCCCTCCCGCCGAACACGGAAGTGGTCTGCTACGCAGACGACACACTTCTGCTGGTCGGTGGGACGGGATTTGCGGCGGTCAGCCGAGCCGCGGAAGTGGCGGCATCGGCGCTGACGCGCTCTATCCGCGGGTTGGGCCTGCGGGTTTCGCCCACTAAGACGGAGGCGATGTGGATGTACCACCGGTCCCGTCTGGGCGGCCCGCCGCCGGACTCGCGGATAATGGTGGGAGGGGCTCCGGTCCGGGTCGGGAACCAGATGAAATATCTGGGACTCGTCCTGGACAGCCACTGGCGGTTCGGGCCCCATTTCGCCCGGTTGTTCCCTCGGGCTTGGGGGGTAACTTGCGCCTTGGCGCGGTTGCTCCCCAATCTTGGGGGTGCGGCTGGGCGGGTGCGGCGGCTGTACGCGGGGGTGGTGCGGAGTATCGTTCTCTACGGCGCGCCCATCTTCGCCGACGACCTGGTGGCGGACAAGTCTACCCGGCTCCTTCTGGGCCGGCTGCACAGATTGTCCGCCATCAGGATCGTGAGGGGATACCGCACCCTCTCGGGTGCAGCGGCGGCAGTCTTGGCGGGGTTCCCGCCCTTTGACCTTCAGGCCGTCGCCCTGCGAGATATTTATCTCCGGGCGCGGTCTGGGGCCGGGGGCGGGGGTACCGCCGGGGAATGTGACCCGGACACCTTGGGGTCCGTATGGAACCCCAGGGACCAGGTCTGGCGGCGCGTGTGGGAGCGCTGGCGACTTCGTCTCATGGACGAGGGGTTGGCCTCCCACCGCGTCGTCGGGGCTGTTCTGCCGAGCTGGGAGGCTTGGCGGGACAGCGGTGGAGTGCCTCTCACCTTCCGCGTGACACAGGTGCTGTCCGGGCATGGCTGCTCCGGAGAGTACCTGTGCCGCATCAAGCGGGAGCGTGATGCCCGATGCTGGCACTGTGACGGGGACCAGGACACGGCGCAGCACACGCTGGAATTTTGTCCAGCGTGGGCTTCCGAGCGCCGGGTCCTGGTCCGCGCCATAGGGGGGGACCTCTCTCCAGCAGCGCTCATTAGGGCCCTGTTGGAGGGAGGTCAAAAATGGGAGGCCGTCGCCTCCTTCTGCGAGCATGTTATGCGGCAGAAGGAGGCGGCGGAGAGGGAGAGGGAGCAGGACTCCCATCCCTCTCGACTGGGTGGGGGGAGGGGTCGGCGGCGCCGCCGGGCGAGAAGTCCGGGACCGCCGGCTCCCCCACTTTAAGATTCTGGCCGCCGGGCCCGGGGTTCCGGGACCCACGGAACCGGTGTGCCAGAGGGCCCAAGTCGTCTCTAGTTGGGGCTAGAGGCGACTCTTGCACGGGCCCTGGGGTGGGAAGGACGCAGTCGGAGTGTACACGCTGCGTCCCGTGATCCGCGGGGGTCTTGATCGCGTCTTTGTGCATGAAGTCTTGCCATGCAGTTAGTGTCTCGTATACTAGTGTGTCGTGTTGGCTTATACTGGGCCGGAGGGTGTCGCCGAGGGTAAATGTTTGGTTCCGGGACACCCTCTGTTATGGCCGAGGATGGTACACCCCTGGAGCTTTAGTGAGTAAAAATCTCACACTACCCCTCGCCAGCCCCAATGGCGAGGGGTGCCTGAAGCAGGTTATCCAGGGTGAAAAAAAAAAAAAAAAAAAAAAAAAAAAAAAAAAAAAAAAAAAAGGTCTTGGTTAGGTCTTGGTTAGGTCTTGGTTAGGTCTTGGTTAGGTCTTGGTTAGGTCTTGGTTAGGTCTTGGTTAGGTCTTGGTTAGGTCTTGGTTAGGTCTTGGTTAGGTCTTGGTTAGGTCTTGGTTAGGTCTTGGTTAGGTCTTGGTTAGGTCTTGGTTAGGTCTTGGTTAGGTCTTGGTTAGGTCTTGGTTAGGTCTTGGTTAGGTTAGGTCTTGGTTAGGTCTTGGTTAGGTCTTGGTTAGGTCTTGGTTAGGTCTTGGTTAGGTCTTGGTTAGGTCTTGGTTAGGTCTTGGTTAGGTCTTGGTTAGGTCTTGGTTAGGTCTTGGTTAGGTCTTGGTTAGGTCTTGGTTAGGTCTTGGTTAGGTCTTGGTTAGGTCTTGGTTAGGTCTTGGTTAGGTCTTGGTTAGGTCTTGGTTAGGTCTTGGTTAGGTCTTGGTTAGGTCTTGGTTAGGTCTTGGTTAGGTCTTGGTTAGGTCTTGGTTAGGTCTTGGTTAGGTCTTGGTTAGGTCTTGGTTAGGTCTTGGTTAGGTCTTGGTTAGGTCTTGGTTAGGTCTTGGTTAGGTCTTGGTTAGGTCTTGGTTAGGTCTTGGTTAGGTCTTGGTTAGGTCTTGGTTAGGTCTTGGTTAGGTCTTGGTTAGGTCTTGGTTAGGTCTTGGTTAGGTCTTGGTTAGGTCTTGGTTAGGTCTTGGTTAGGTCTTGGTTAGGTCTTGGTTAGGTCTTGGTTAGGTCTTGGTTAGGTCTTGGTTAGGTCTTGGTTAGGTCTTGGTTAGGTCTTGGTTAGGTCTTGGTTAGGTCTTGGTTAGGTCTTGGTTAGGTTAGGTCTTGGTTAGGTCTTGGTTAGGTCTTGGTTAGGTCTTGGTTAGGTCTTGGTTAGGTCTTGGTTAGGTCTTGGTTAGGTCTTGGTTAGGTCTTGGTTAGGTCTTGGTTAGGTCTTGGTTAGGTCTTGGTTAGGTTAGGTCTTGGTTAGGTCTTGGTTAGGTCTTGGTTAGGTCTTGGTTAGGTCTTGGTTAGGTCTTGGTTAGGTCTTGGTTAGGTCTTGGTTAGGTCTTGGTTAGGTCTTGGTTAGGTCTTGGTTAGGTCTTGGTTAGGTCTTGGTTAGGTCTTGGTTAGGTCTTGGTTAGGTCTTGGTTAGGTCTTGGTTAGGTCTTGGTTAGGTCTTGGTTAGGTCTTGGTTAGGTCTTGGTTAGGTCTTGGTTAGGTCTTGGTTAGGTCTTGGTTAGGTCTTGGTTAGGTCTTGGTTAGGTCTTGGTTAGGTCTTGGTTAGGTCTTGGTTAGGTCTTGGTTAGGTCTTGGTTAGGTCTTGGTTAGGTCTTGGTTAGGTCTTGGTTAGGTCTTGGTTAGGTCTTGGTTAGGTCTTGGTTAGGTCTTGGTTAGGTCTTGGTTAGGTCTTGGTTAGGTCTTGGTTAGGTCTTGGTTAGGTCTTGGTTAGGTCTTGGTTAGGTCTTGGTTAGGTCTTGGTTAGGTCTTGGTTAGGTCTTGGTTAGGTCTTGGTTAGGTCTTGGTTAGGTCTTGGTTAGGTCTTGGTTAGGTCTTGGTTAGGTCTTGGTTAGGTCTTGGTTAGGTCTTGGTTAGGTCTTGGTTAGGTCTTGGTTAGGTCTTGGTTAGGTCTTGGTTAGGTCTTGGTTAGGTCTTGGTTAGGTCTTGGTTAGGTCTTGGTTAGGTCTTGGTTAGGTCTTGGTTAGGTCTTGGTTAGGTCTTGGTTAGGTCTTGGTTAGGTCTTGGTTAGGTCTTGGTTAGGTCTTGGTTAGGTCTTGGTTAGGTCTTGGTTAGGTCTTGGTTAGGTCTTGGTTAGGTCTTGGTTAGGTCTTGGTTAGGTCTTGGTTAGGTCTTGGTTAGGTCTTGGTTAGGTCTTGGTTAGGTCTTGGTTAGGTTAGGTCTTGGTTAGGTCTTGGTTAGGTCTTGGTTAGGTCTTGGTTAGGTCTTGGTTAGGTCTTGGTTAGGTCTTGGTTAGGTCTTGGTTAGGTCTTGGTTAGGTCTTGGTTAGGTCTTGGTTAGGTCTTGGTTAGGTCTTGGTTAGGTCTTGGTTAGGTCTTGGTTAGGTCTTGGTTAGGTCTTGGTTAGGTCTTGGTTAGGTCTTGGTTAGGTCTTGGTTAGGTCTTGGTTAGGTCTTGGTTAGGTCTTGGTTAGGTCTTGGTTAGGTCTTGGTTAGGTCTTGGTTAGGTCTTGGTTAGGTTAGGTCTTGGTTAGGTCTTGGTTAGGTCTTGGTTAGGTCTTGGTTAGGTCTTGGTTAGGTCTTGGTTAGGTCTTGGTTAGGTCTTGGTTAGGTCTTGGTTAGGTCTTGGTTAGGTCTTGGTTAGGTCTTGGTTAGGTCTTGGTTAGGTCTTGGTTAGGTCTTGGTTAGGTCTTGGTTAGGTTAGGTCTTGGTTAGGTCTTGGTTAGGTCTTGGTTAGGTCTTGGTTAGGTCTTGGTTAGGTCTTGGTTAGGTCTTGGTTAGGTCTTGGTTAGGTCTTGGTTAGGTCTTGGTTAGGTCTTGGTTAGGTCTTGGTTAGGTCTTGGTTAGGTCTTGGTTAGGTCTTGGTTAGGTCTTGGTTAGGTCTTGGTTAGGTCTTGGTTAGGTCTTGGTTAGGTCTTGGTTAGGTCTTGGTTAGGTTAGGTCTTGGTTAGGTCTTGGTTAGGTTAGGTCTTGGTTAGGTCTTGGTTAGGTCTTGGTTAGGTCTTGGTTAGGTCTTGGTTAGGTCTTGGTTAGGTCTTGGTTAGGTCTTGGTTAGGTCTTGGTTAGGTCTTGGTTAGGTCTTGGTTAGGTCTTGGTTAGGTCTTGGTTAGGTCTTGGTTAGGTCTTGGTTAGGTCTTGGTTAGGTCTTGGTTAGGTCTTGGTTAGGTCTTGGTTAGGTCTTGGTTAGGTCTTGGTTAGGTCTTGGTTAGGTCTTGGTTAGGTCTTGGTTAGGTCTTGGTTAGGTCTTGGTTAGGTCTTGGTTAGGTCTTGGTTAGGTCTTGGTTAGGTCTTGGTTAGGTCTTGGTTAGGTCTTGGTTAGGTCTTGGTTAGGTCTTGGTTAGGTCTTGGTTAGGTCTTGGTTAGGTCTTGGTTAGGTCTTGGTTAGGTCTTGGTTAGGTCTTGGTTAGGTCTTGGTTAGGTCTTGGTTAGGTCTTGGTTAGGTCTTGGTTAGGTCTTGGTTAGGTCTTGGTTAGGTCTTGGTTAGGTCTTGGTTAGGTCTTGGTTAGGTCTTGGTTAGGTCTTGGTTAGGTCTTGGTTAGGTCTTGGTTAGGTCTTGGTTAGGTCTTGGTTAGGTCTTGGTTAGGTCTTGGTTAGGTCTTGGTTAGGTCTTGGTTAGGTCTTGGTTAGGTCTTGGTTAGGTCTTGGTTAGGTCTTGGTTAGGTCTTGGTTAGGTCTTGGTTAGGTCTTGGTTAGGTCTTGGTTAGGTCTTGGTTAGGTCTTGGTTAGGTCTTGGTTAGGTCTTGGTTAGGTCTTGGTTAGGTCTTGGTTAGGTCTTGGTTAGGTCTTGGTTAGGTCTTGGTTAGGTCTTGGTTAGGTCTTGGTTAGGTCTTGGTTAGGTCTTGGTTAGGTCTTGGTTAGGTCTTGGTTAGGTCTTGGTTAGGTCTTGGTTAGGTCTTGGTTAGGTCTTGGTTAGGTCTTGGTTAGGTCTTGGTTAGGTCTTGGTTAGGTCTTGGTTAGGTCTTGGTTAGGTCTTGGTTAGGTCTTGGTTAGGTCTTGGTTAGGTCTTGGTTAGGTCTTGGTTAGGTCTTGGTTAGGTCTTGGTTAGGTCTTGGTTAGGTCTTGGTTAGGTCTTGGTTAGGTCTTGGTTAGGTCTTGGTTAGGTCTTGGTTAGGTCTTGGTTAGGTCTTGGTTAGGTCTTGGTTAGGTCTTGGTTAGGTCTTGGTTAGGTCTTGGTTAGGTCTTGGTTAGGTCTTGGTTAGGTCTTGGTTAGGTCTTGGTTAGGTCTTGGTTAGGTCTTGGTTAGGTCTTGGTTAGGTCTTGGTTAGGTCTTGGTTAGGTCTTGGTTAGGTCTTGGTTAGGTCTTGGTTAGGTCTTGGTTAGGTCTTGGTTAGGTCTTGGTTAGGTCTTGGTTAGGTCTTGGTTAGGTCTTGGTTAGGTCTTGGTTAGGTCTTGGTTAGGTCTTGGTTAGGTCTTGGTTAGGTCTTGGTTAGGTCTTGGTTAGGTCTTGGTTAGGTCTTGGTTAGGTCTTGGTTAGGTCTTGGTTAGGTCTTGGTTAGGTCTTGGTTAGGTCTTGGTTAGGTCTTGGTTAGGTCTTGGTTAGGTCTTGGTTAGGTCTTGGTTAGGTCTTGGTTAGGTCTTGGTTAGGTCTTGGTTAGGTCTTGGTTAGGTCTTGGTTAGGTCTTGGTTAGGTCTTGGTTAGGTCTTGGTTAGGTCTTGGTTAGGTCTTGGTTAGGTCTTGGTTAGGTCTTGGTTAGGTCTTGGTTAGGTCTTGGTTAGGTCTTGGTTAGGTCTTGGTTAGGTCTTGGTTAGGTCTTGGTTAGGTCTTGGTTAGGTCTTGGTTAGGTCTTGGTTAGGTCTTGGTTAGGTCTTGGTTAGGTCTTGGTTAGGTCTTGGTTAGGTCTTGGTTAGGTCTTGGTTAGGTCTTGGTTAGGTTGGTTAGGTCTTGGTTAGGTCTTGGTTAGGTCTTGGTTAGGTCTTGGTTAGGTCTTGGTTAGGTCTTGGTTAGGTCTTGGTTAGGTCTTGGTTAGGTCTTGGTTAGGTCTTGGTTAGGTCTTGGTTAGGTCTTGGTTAGGTCTTGGTTAGGTCTTGGTTAGGTCTTGGTTAGGTCTTGGTTAGGTCTTGGTTAGGTCTTGGTTAGGTCTTGGTTAGGTCTTGGTTAGGTCTTGGTTAGGTCTTGGTTAGGTCTTGGTTAGGTCTTGGTTAGGTCTTGGTTAGGTCTTGGTTAGGTCTTGGTTAGGTCTTGGTTAGGTCTTGGTTAGGTCTTGGTTAGGTCTTGGTTAGGTCTTGGTTAGGTCTTGGTTAGGTCTTGGTTAGGTCTTGGTTAGGTCTTGGTTAGGTCTTGGTTAGGTCTTGGTTAGGTCTTGGTTAGGTCTTGGTTAGGTCTTGGTTAGGTCTTGGTTAGGTCTTGGTTAGGTCTTGGTTAGGTCTTGGTTAGGTCTTGGTTAGGTCTTGGTTAGGTCTTGGTTAGGTCTTGGTTAGGTCTTGGTTAGGTCTTGGTTAGGTCTTGGTTAGGTCTTGGTTAGGTCTTGGTTAGGTCTTGGTTAGGTCTTGGTTAGGTCTTGGTTAGGTCTTGGTTAGGTCTTGGTTAGGTCTTGGTTAGGTCTTGGTTAGGTCTTGGTTAGGTCTTGGTTAGGTCTTGGTTAGGTCTTGGTTAGGTCTTGGTTAGGTCTTGGTTAGGTCTTGGTTAGGTCTTGGTTAGGTCTTGGTTAGGTCTTGGTTAGGTCTTGGTTAGGTCTTGGTTAGGTCTTGGTTAGGTCTTGGTTAGGTCTTGGTTAGGTCTTGGTTAGGTCTTGGTTAGGTCTTGGTTAGGTCTTGGTTAGGTCTTGGTTAGGTCTTGGTTAGGTCTTGGTTAGGTCTTGGTTAGGTCTTGGTTAGGTCTTGGTTAGGTCTTGGTTAGGTCTTGGTTAGGTCTTGGTTAGGTCTTGGTTAGGTCTTGGTTAGGTCTTGGTTAGGTCTTGGTTAGGTCTTGGTTAGGTCTTGGTTAGGTCTTGGTTAGGTCTTGGTTAGGTCTTGGTTAGGTCTTGGTTAGGTCTTGGTTAGGTCTTGGTTAGGTCTTGGTTAGGTCTTGGTTAGGTCTTGGTTAGGTCTTGGTTAGGTCTTGGTTAGGTCTTGGTTAGGTCTTGGTTAGGTCTTGGTTAGGTCTTGGTTAGGTCTTGGTTAGGTCTTGGTTAGGTCTTGGTTAGGTCTTGGTTAGGTCTTGGTTAGGTCTTGGTTAGGTCTTGGTTAGGTCTTGGTTAGGTCTTGGTTAGGTCTTGGTTAGGTCTTGGTTAGGTCTTGGTTAGGTCTTGGTTAGGTCTTGGTTAGGTCTTGGTTAGGTCTTGGTTAGGTCTTGGTTAGGTCTTGGTTAGGTCTTGGTTAGGTCTTGGTTAGGTCTTGGTTAGGTCTTGGTTAGGTCTTGGTTAGGTCTTGGTTAGGTCTTGGTTAGGTCTTGGTTAGGTCTTGGTTAGGTCTTGGTTAGGTCTTGGTTAGGTCTTGGTTAGGTCTTGGTTAGGTCTTGGTTAGGTCTTGGTTAGGTCTTGGTTAGGTCTTGGTTAGGTCTTGGTTAGGTCTTGGTTAGGTCTTGGTTAGGTCTTGGTTAGGTCTTGGTTAGGTCTTGGTTAGGTCTTGGTTAGGTCTTGGTTAGGTCTTGGTTAGGTCTTGGTTAGGTCTTGGTTAGGTCTTGGTTAGGTCTTGGTTAGGTCTTGGTTAGGTCTTGGTTAGGTCTTGGTTAGGTCTTGGTTAGGTCTTGGTTAGGTCTTGGTTAGGTCTTGGTTAGGTCTTGGTTAGGTCTTGGTTAGGTCTTGGTTAGGTCTTGGTTAGGTCTTGGTTAGGTCTTGGTTAGGTCTTGGTTAGGTCTTGGTTAGGTCTTGGTTAGGTCTTGGTTAGGTCTTGGTTAGGTCTTGGTTAGGTCTTGGTTAGGTCTTGGTTAGGTCTTGGTTAGGTCTTGGTTAGGTCTTGGTTAGGTCTTGGTTAGGTCTTGGTTAGGTCTTGGTTAGGTCTTGGTTAGGTCTTGGTTAGGTCTTGGTTAGGTCTTGGTTAGGTCTTGGTTAGGTCTTGGTTAGGTCTTGGTTAGGTCTTGGTTAGGTCTTGGTTAGGTCTTGGTTAGGTCTTGGTTAGGTCTTGGTTAGGTCTTGGTTAGGTCTTGGTTAGGTCTTGGTTAGGTCTTGGTTAGGTCTTGGTTAGGTCTTGGTTAGGTCTTGGTTAGGTCTTGGTTAGGTCTTGGTTAGGTCTTGGTTAGGTCTTGGTTAGGTCTTGGTTAGGTCTTGGTTAGGTCTTGGTTAGGTCTTGGTTAGGTCTTGGTTAGGTCTTGGTTAGGTCTTGGTTAGGTCTTGGTTAGGTCTTGGTTAGGTCTTGGTTAGGTCTTGGTTAGGTCTTGGTTAGGTCTTGGTTAGGTCTTGGTTAGGTCTTGGTTAGGTCTTGGTTAGGTCTTGGTTAGGTCTTGGTTAGGTCTTGGTTAGGTCTTGGTTAGGTCTTGGTTAGGTCTTGGTTAGGTCTTGGTTAGGTCTTGGTTAGGTCTTGGTTAGGTCTTGGTTAGGTCTTGGTTAGGTCTTGGTTAGGTCTTGGTTAGGTCTTGGTTAGGTCTTGGTTAGGTCTTGGTTAGGTCTTGGTTAGGTCTTGGTTAGGTCTTGGTTAGGTCTTGGTTAGGTCTTGGTTAGGTCTTGGTTAGGTCTTGGTTAGGTCTTGGTTAGGTCTTGGTTAGGTCTTGGTTAGGTCTTGGTTAGGTCTTGGTTAGGTCTTGGTTAGGTCTTGGTTAGGTCTTGGTTAGGTCTTGGTTAGGTCTTGGTTAGGTCTTGGTTAGGTCTTGGTTAGGTCTTGGTTAGGTCTTGGTTAGGTCTTGGTTAGGTCTTGGTTAGGTCTTGGTTAGGTCTTGGTTAGGTCTTGGTTAGGTCTTGGTTAGGTCTTGGTTAGGTCTTGGTTAGGTCTTGGTTAGGTCTTGGTTAGGTCTTGGTTAGGTCTTGGTTAGGTCTTGGTTAGGTCTTGGTTAGGTCTTGGTTAGGTCTTGGTTAGGTCTTGGTTAGGTCTTGGTTAGGTCTTGGTTAGGTCTTGGTTAGGTCTTGGTTAGGTCTTGGTTAGGTCTTGGTTAGGTCTTGGTTAGGTCTTGGTTAGGTCTTGGTTAGGTCTTGGTTAGGTCTT
>NW_027475329.1:0-74502 GCF_051020985.1 Nomia melanderi | reverse complement strand
ATAGGAACGACCTCGAACCACCAGGGGCCGAGAAAATTACAGATTTTGGGTATCCGTCACTCAAGGTCATGCAAAAATGCAGCATGTATCTGGTCATATCTCGGATGCTATTAGAGAAAGCGCGATAAATCAAAGGTCATTGTCTGTAGGAGGCCCTGGCGCATGAATCTATGCAGCGGCAACCACCTCGGAGTACCAGGGGCCGAGGAAACCACCGACTCCTGGGGACTGACACTCAAGGTCAAGGAAAAATCCAATATATATCCGGTTATATTTCGGGTGCTATTACAGATAGCGCGAAAAATCAGAGTGCATTGTCTGCAGGAGGCCCTGGCGCATGAATCTGTGCAGCGGGAACGACCTCGGACCACCAGGAGCCGAGAAAACCACCGTATCATGGTGCCGGAAACTCAGTGTCAGGGAAAAATCCCATATATATCTGGTGATATCTCGGGTGCTATTACAGATAGCGCGATAAATCAAAATGCATTATCTGCATTAGTCCCTGGCGCATGAATCTGTGCACCGGGTACGATCTAGGACCACCAGGGGCCGAGAAAACCACCGACACATGGGGCCGGACTGTCAGGGTCAGGGAAAAATCCAATATATATCTGTTGATATCTCGGGTGCTATTAGAGATAGCGCAATAAAGCAAAGTGGCTTGTCTGCAGGAGGCCCTGGCGCATGAATCTGTACAGCAGGAACGACCTCGGACCACCAGGGGCCGAGAAAATTACAGATTTTCGGTATCCGTCATCCAAGGTCATGTAAAAATCCAGCATATATCTGGTGATATCTCGGGTGCTATTACAGATAGCGCGATAAATCAACCTGGATTGTCTGCCGGAAGCCCTGGTACATGAATCTGGTCAGCGGGAACGATCTCGGACCACCAGGGGCCGAGAAAACCACCGCACATGGGGCCGGACACCAACGGTCATGTAAAAATCCTGGATGTATCTGATGATATCTCGGGTGCTATTACAGATACCGAGATAAATCAAAGTGCATTGTCTGCAGGAGGCCCTGGCGCATGAATCTGAGCAGCAGGAACGACCTCGGACAACGAGGGGCCGAGAAATCCATCGACACACGGGGCCGGACACTCAGGGTCAGGGAAAAATCCAATTTATATCTGGTGACATCTCGTGTGCTATTAGAGATAGCGCAATTAATCAAGCTGAATTATCTGCAGAAGGCCCTGGCGCATGAAAATGTGGAGCAGGAACTACCTCGGACCACTAGGGCCCAAGAAAACCACCGACACATGGGGCCGGACACCTAAGGTCATGTAAAAATCCAGGAGGTATCTGTTGATATCTCGGGTGCTATTACAGATAGCGCGATAAACCAAAGTGCATTGTCTGCAGGAAGCCCCGGCGCATGAATCTGTGCAGCGGGATCGACCTCGGACCACCAGGAGCCGAGAAAACCACCGTCTCATGGGGTCGGACACTCAGGGTCAGGGAAAAATCCAATATATATCTGGTGATATCTCGGGTGCTGTTACAGATACCGCGATAAAACAAAGTGCATTGTCTGTAGGAGGCCCTTGCGCATGAATCTGTACAGCAGGAGCGACTTCGGACCACCAGGGGCCGTGAAAACAACCGACACATGGGGCCGGACACTCAGGGTCAGGAAAAAATCCAGCATATATCTGGTGATATCTCGGGTGGTATTACAGATAGCGCGACAAATCAAAGGGCATTGTCTGCAGGAGGCCCTGGCGCATGAATCTGTGCAGCGGGAACCACCTCGGACCACCAGGGGCCGAGAAAACCGACGACACATGGTGCCGGTCACCCAAGATCGTGTAAAAATCCAGGATGTATCTGATGATATCTCGGGTGCGCTTACAGATAGAGCGATAAACCAAAGTGAATTATCTGCAGGAGGCCCTGGCGCATGAATCTGTGCAGCGGGAACGACCTCGGACCACCAGGGGCCGAGAAAACCACCGACACATGGGGCCGGACACTCAGGGACAGGGAAAAATCCAATGTATATCTGGTGATATCTCGGGTGCTATTGGAGATAGCGCAATAAACCAATGTGCATTGTCTGCTGGTAGCCCTGGCGCATGAATCTGTGCAGCGGGAATGACCTCGGACCACCAGGGGCCGAGAAAACCACCGTCTCATGGGGCCAGACACCCAAGCTCATGTAAAAATCCAGGATGTATCGGATGATATCTCGGTTGCTATCAGAGATAGCGCGATAAATCGCAGTGCATTGTCTGCAGGAGTCCCTGGCGCATGAATCAGTGCAGAGGGATCGACCTTGGACCACCAGGGGCCGAGAAAATTACAGATTTTCGGTATCCGTCACCCAAGGTCATGTAAAAATCCAGCATATATCTGGTGATTTCTCGGGTGCTATTAGAGATAGCGCGGTAGATCAAAGTGCATGTCTGCAGGAGGCCGTGGCGCATGAATCTGTGCAGCAGGAAAGACCTCGGACCACCGGGGCCGAGAAAATTACAGATTTTCGGTATCCGTCACCCAAGGAGATGTAAAAATCCAGCATATATCTGGCGATATCTCGGGTGCTGTTACAGATACCGCAACAAATCAAAGTGCATTGTCTGTAGGAGGCCCTGGCGCATGAATGTGAGCAGCGGGAGCGACCTTGGACCGCTAGGGGCCCAGAAAACCACAGACACATGGGGCCGGTCACTCATGGTCATGGAAAAATCCAATTCATATCTGGTGATATCTCGGGTGCTATTAGAAACGGCGCAATAAACCAAAGTGCATTGTCTGCAGGAGGCCCTGGCGCATGAATCAGTGCAGCGGGGACGTCCTCGGACCACCAGAGGCCAGAAAACCACCGTCTCATGGGGACGGACACTCAGGGTCAGGGAAAAATCCGATATATATCTGGTGATATCTCGGGTGCTGTTACAGATATCGCATCAAATCAAAGTGCATTGTCTGGAGGAGGCCCTGGCGCATGAATCAGTGCAGCGGGGACGTCCTCGGACCACCAGAGGCCAGAAAACCATCGTCTCATGGAGACGGACACTCAGGGTCAGGGAAAAATCCAATATTTATCTGGTGATATCTCGGGTGCTATTACAGATAGCGAAATAAATCAAAGTGCATTGTCTGTAGGAGGACCTGGCACATGAATCTGTGCTGCGGGAACGATCGCGGACCACCAGGGGCGAAGAAAACCACCGTCTCATGGGGCCGGACACTCAGGGTCAGGGAAAAATCCAATATGTATCTGGTGATATCTCGGGTACTATTACAGATAGCGCGATAAATCAAAGTGCATTGTCTGCAGGAGGCCCTGAGGCATGAATCTGTACAGCGGGATCTACCTCGGAACAACAGGAGCCAAGAAAACCACCGTCTCATGGGGCCGGACACTCAGGGTCAGGGAAAAATCCAATATGTATCTGGTGATATCTCGGGTGCTATTAGAGATAGCGCATTAAATCAAAGTGCATTGCCTGTAGGAGGACCTTGCGCATCAATCTGGGCAGAAGGAACGACCTCGGACCACCAGAGGCCGAGAAAATTACTGATTTTCGGTATCTGTCACCCAAGGACATGTAAAAATCCAGCATATATCTGGTGATATCTCGGGTGCTGTTACAAATAGCGCGGTAGATCAAAGTGCATGTCTGCAGGAGGCCCTGGCGCATGAATCTATGCAGCGGGAACGACCTCGGACCACCAGGGGCCGAGAAAACCACCGTCTCATGGGGCCGGACACTCAGGGTCAGGGAAAAATCCAATACATATCTGGTGATATCTCAGGTGCTGCTACAGATATCGCATCAAATCAAAGTGCATTGTCTGTAGGAGGCCCTGGCGCATGAATGTGAGCAGCGGGAGCGACCTTGGACCGCTAGGGGCCCAGAAAACCACAGACACATGGGGCCGGTCACTCAGGGTCATGGAAAAATCCAATACATATCTGGTGATATCTCGGGTGCTATTAGAAATGGCGCAATAAACCAAAGTGCATTGTCTGCAGGAGGCCCTGGCGCATGAATCAGTGCAGCGGGGACGTCCTCGGACCACCAGAGGCCAGAAAACCACCGTCTCATGGGGACGGACACTCAGGGTCAGGGAAAAATCCGATATATATCTGGTGATATCTCGAGTGCTGTTACAGATATCGCATCAAATCAAAGTGCATTGTCTGTAGGAGGCCCTGGCGCATGAATGTGAGCAGCGGGACCGACCTCGCACCGCTAGGCGCCCAGAAAACCACCGACACATGGGGCCGGACACTCAGGGTCAGGGAAAAATCCAGTATATATCTAGTGATATCTCGGGTGCTATTAGAGATAGCGTAATAAATCAAAGTGCGTTGACTGCAGTAGGCCTTGGCGCATGAATCTGTTCAACGGGAACGACCTCGGACCACCAGGAGCCGAGAAAACCACCGACTCATGGGGCCGGACACATTGGGTCAGGGAAAAATCCAATATATATCTGGTGATATCTCGGGTCCTATTACAGATCTCGCAATAAATCAAAGTGCATTGTCTGGAGGAGACCCTGGCGCATGAATCTTTGCAGCAGGAACGACCTCGGCCCACCAGGGGCGGAGAAAACCATCGTCTCATGGAGACGGACACTCAGGGTCAGGGAAAAATCCAATATTTATCTGGTGATATCTCGGGTGCTATTACAGATAGCGCAATAAATCAAAGTGCATTGTCTGTAGGAGGACCTGGCACATGAATCTGTGCTGCGGGAACGGTCGCGGACCACCAGGGGCGAAGAAAACCACCGTCTCATGGGGCCGGACACTCAGGGTCAGGGAAAAATCCAATATGTATCTGGTGATATCTCGGGTACTATTACAGATAGCGCGATAAATCAAAGTGCATTGTCTGCAGGAGGCCCTGAGGCATGAATCTGTACAGCGGGATCTACCTCGGAACAACAGGAGCCAAGAAAACCACCGTCTCATGGGGCCGGACACTCAGGGTCAGGGAAAAATCCAATATGTATCTGGTGATATCTCGGGTGCCATTAGAGATAGCGCATTAAATCAAAGTGCATTGCCTGTAGGAGGACCTTGCGCATCAATCTGTGCAGAAGGAACGACCTCGGACCACCAGAGGCCGAGAAAATTACTGATTTTCGGTATCTGTCACCCAAGGACATGTAAAAATCCAGCATATATCTGGTGATATCTCGGGTGCTGTTACAAATAGCGCGGTAGATCAAAGTGCATGTCTGCAGGAGGCCCTGGCGCATGAATCTATGCAGCGGGAACGACCTCGGACCACCAGGGGCCGAGAAAACCACCGTCTCATGGGGCCGGACACTCAGGGTCAGGGAAAAATCCAATACATATCTGGTGATATCTCAGGTGCTGCTACAGATATCGCATCAAATCAAAGTGCATTGTCTGTAGGAGGCCCTGGCGCATGAATGTGAGCAGCGGGACCGACCTCGGACAGCTAGGGTCCCAGAAAACCACCGACACATGGGGCCGGACACTCAGGGTCAGGGAAAAATCCAATATATATCTAGTGATATCTCGGGTGCTATTAGAGATAGCGCAATAAATCAAAGTGCGTTGACTGCAGTAGGCCTTGGCGCATGAATTTGTGCATGGGAACGACCTGGGACCACCAGGGGCCTAGAAAATTACAGATTTTCGGTATCCGTCACCAAAGGTCATTTAAAAATCCAGTATATATCTGATTATATCTCGGGTAATATTAGAGATAGTGCAATAAGTCAAAGTGAATAATCTGCAGGAGGCCCTGGCGCATAAATCTGTGCAGCAGGAACGACCTCGGACCACAGAGGGCCGAGAAAACCACCGACTCATGGGGCCGGACACACAGGATCAGTGAAAAATATAGCATAAATCCGGTGATAGCTCGGGTGCTATTAGAGATTGCGCGATAAATCAACGTGCATTGCCTGTAGGAGGCCCTGGCGCATGAATCTGTGCAGCGGGAACGACCTCGACCACCAGGGGCCGAGAAAATTAAATATTTTCGGTATCCGTCAGCCATGGTCATGTAAAAATCCAGCATATACCTAGTGATATCTCGGGTGCTATTAGAGATAGCGCAGTAAATCAAAGTGCATTGTCCGTATGAGGCCCTTGGGCATGAATCTGATCAGCAGGAACGAGCTGGGACCACCAGGGGCCGAGAAAACCACCGACACATGCGGCCGGACACTCAGGGTCAGGGAAAAACCCAATATATATCTGGTGATATCTCGGTAGCTATTAGAGATATCGCAGTAAATCAAAGTGCATTGTCCGTATGAGGCCCTCGGGCATGTATCTGAGCAGCAGGAACGACCTCGGACAACCAGGTGCCGAGAAAATTACAGATTTTCGGTATCCGCAACCCGTGGTCATGTATAAATCCAGCATGTATCTGGTGATATCTCGGGTGCTGTAACAGATATCGCATCAAATCAAAGTGCATTGTCTGTAGGAGCCCCTGGCGCATGAATGTGAGCAGCGGGACCGACCTCGGACCGCTAGGGGCCCAGAAAACCACCGACACATGGGGCCGGACACTCAGGGTCAGGGAAAAATCCAATATATACCTAGTGATATCTCGGGTGCTATTAGAGATAGCGCAGTAAATCAAAGTGCATTGTCCGTATGAGGCCCTTGGGCATGAATCTGAGCAGCAGGTACGACCTGGGACCACCAGGGGCCGAGAAAACCACCGACACATGCGGCCGGACACTCAGGGTCAGCGAAAAATCCCATATATATCTGGTGATATCTCGGGTGCTATTAGAGATGTCGCAGTAAATCAAAGTGCATTGTCCATATGAGGTACTTGGGCATGAATCTGAGCAGCAGGAGCGACAGCGGACCACCAGGGGCCGAGAAAATTACAGATTTTCGGTATCCGCAACCCGAGGTCATGTAAAAATCCAGCATGTATCTGGTGATATCTCGGGTGCTATTACAGATAGCGCAATAAATCAAAGCGAATTATCTGCAGGAGGCCCTGTCGCATGAATGTGTGCAGCAGGACCGACCTCGGACCACCAGGGGCCGAGAAAATTACAGATTTTCTGTATCCGCCATCCGAGGTCATGTAAAAATCCAGCATGTATCTGGCGATATCTCGGGTGCTATTAGAGATAGCGCAATAAACCAAAGTGAATTATCTGCAGGAGGCCCTGGCGCACGAATCTGTGCAGCGGGAACGACCACGGACCACCAGGGTCCGAGAAAACCACCGACACATGGGGCCGGACACCCAAGCTCATGTAAAAATCCAGGATGTATGTCATGATATCTCGGGTGCTATTGGAGATAGCACGGTAAATCAGAGTGCATTGCCTGCAGGAGGCCCGGGCGCATGAATCTGTGCAGCGGGATCGACCTCGGACCCCCAGGGGACGAGAAAACCACCGACACATGGGGCCGGACACCCAAGCTCATGTAAAAATCCAGGATGTATGTCATGATTTCTCGGGTGCTATTGGAGATAGCGCGGTAAATCAGAGTGCATTGCCTGCAGGAGGCCCTGGCGCATGAATCTGTGCAGCGGGATCGACCTCGGACCCCCAGGGGACGAGAAAACCACCGACACATGGGGCCGGACACTCAGGTTCAGGGAAAAATTCAATATATATCTGGTGATATCTCGGGTGCTATTAGACATAGGGAGATAAATCAAAGTGCACTGTCTGCAGGAGGACCTGGCGCATGAATCTGTGCAGCAGGAACCACCTCGGACCACCAGGGGCCGAGAAAACCGCCAACACGTGGGGCCGGACACTCAGGGTCAGCGAAAAATCCCATATATATCTGGTGATATCTCGGGTGCTATTAGAGATGTCGCAGTAAATCAAAGTGCATTGTCCATATGAGGTACTTGGGCATGAATCTGAGCAGCAGGAGCGACAGCGGACCACCAGGGGCCGAGAAAATTACAGATTTTCGGTATCCGCAACCCGAGGTTATGTAAAAATCCAGCATGTATCTGGTGATATCTCGGGTGCTATTACAGATAGCGCAATAAATCAAAGCGAATTATCTGCAGGAGGCCCTGTCGCATGAATGTGTGCAGCAGGACCGACCTCGGACCACCAGGGGCCGAGAAAATTACAGATTTTCTGTATCCGCCATCCGAGGTCATGTAAAAATCCAGCATGTATCTGGCGATATCTCGGGTGCTATTAGAGATAGCGCAATAAACCAAAGTGAATTATCTGCAGGAGGCCCTGGCGCACGAATCTGTGCAGCGGGAACGACCACGGACCACCAGGGTCCGAGAAAACCACCGACACATGGGGCCGGACACCCAAGCTCATGTAAAAATCCAGGATGTATGTCATGATATCTCGGATGCTATTGGAGATAGCGCGGTAAATCAGAGTGCATTGCCTGCAGGAGGCCCTGGCGCATGAATCTGTGCAGCGGGATCGACCTCGGACCCCCAGGGGACGAGAAAACCACCGACACATGGGGCCGGACACCCAAGCTCATGTAAAAATCCAGGATGTATGTCATGATATCTCGGATGCTATTGGAGATAGCGCGGTAAATCAGAGTGCATTGCCTGCAGGAGGCCCTGGCGCATGAATCTGTGCAGCGGGATCGACCTCGGACCCCCAGGGGACGAGAAAACCACCGACACATGGGGCCGGACACTCAGGGTCAGGGAAAAATCTAATATATGTCTGGTGATATCTCGGGTCCTTTTAAAGATAGAGCAATAAACCAAAGTGAATTATCTGCAGGAGGCCCTGGCGCATGAATCTGTGCAGCGGTAACGATCTCGGACTACCAGGGGCCGACAAAACCACCGACACATAGGGCCGGACTGTCAGGGCCAGGGAAAAATCCAATATATATCTAGTGATATCTTGGGTGCTATTAGAGATAGCGCAGTAAATCAATGTGCATTGTCCGTATGAGGCCCTTGGGCATGAATCTGAGCAGCAGGAACGACCTCGGAACACCAGGCGCCAGAAAACCACCGTCTCATGGGGACGGACACTCATGGTCAGGGAATAATCCGATATATATCTGGTGATATCTCGGGTGCTATTACAGATAGGGCAATAAATAAAAGTGCATTGTCTGCAGTAGGCCCTAGCGCATGAATCTGTGCAGCGGGATCGACCTCGGACCACCAGGCGCCGGGAAAATTACAGATATTCGGAATCCGTCACCCAAAGTCAAGTAAAAATCCAGCATATATCTGGTGATACCTCGGGTGCTATTACAGGTAGTGTATTAAATCAAAGTGCATTGTCTGCAGGGGGCCCTGGCGCATGAATTTGTGCAGCGGGAACGACCTCGGGCCACCAGGGGCCGAGAAAACCACCGTCTCATGGGGTCGGACTGTCAGAGTCAGGGAAAAATCCTATATATATCTGGTGATATCTCGGGTGCTATTACAGATAGCGCACTAAACAAAAGTGAATTATCTGTTGGGGGCCCTGGCGCATGAATCTGTGCAGCGGGATCGACATCGGACCACGAGGGACCGAGAAAACCACCGACACATGGGGCCGGACACTCAGGGACAGGGAAAAATCCAATATATATCTGGTGATATCTCGGGTGCTATTAGAGATAGCGCAATAAACCGAAGTGTATTATCCGCAGGGGGCCCTGGCGCATGAATCTGTGCAGCGGGAACGACCTCGAACCGCCAGGGGCCGAGAAAACCACCGTCTCATGGGGTCGGACACTCAGGGTCAGGGAAAAATTCAATATATATCTGGTGATATCTCGGGTGCTATTACAGATACCGCAATAAATCAAAGTGCATTGTCTGTAGGAGGCCATGGCGCATGAGTCTGTGCAGCGGGAACGACCTCGGGCCACCAGGGGCCGAGAAAACCACCGTCTCATGGGGTCGGACTGTCAGAGTCAGGGAAAAATCCTATATATATCTGGTGATATCTCGGGTGCTATTACAGATAGCGCACTAAACAAAAGTGAATTATCTGTTGGGGGCCCTGGCGCATGAATCTGTGCAGCGGGATCGACATCGGACCACGAGGGACCGAGAAAACCACCGACACATGGGGCCGGACACTCAGGGACAGGGAAAAATCCAATATATATCTGGTGATATCTCGGGTGCTATTAGAGATAGCGCAATAAACCGAAGTGTATTATCCGCAGGGGGCCCTGGCGCATGAATCTGTGCAGCGGGAACGACCTCGAACCACCAGGGGCCGAGAAAACCACCGTCTCATGGGGTCGGACACTCAGGGTCAGGGAAAAATTCAATATATATCTGGTGATATCTCGGGTGCTATTACAGATAGCGCAATAAATCAAAGTGCATTGTCTGTAGGAGGCCCTGGCGCATGAATCTGTGCAGCGGGAACGACCTCGGACTACCAGGGGCCGAGAACGCTACCGTCTCATGGGGCCGGACACTCAGGGTCAGGGAAAAATGCAATATATATCTTGTGATATCTCGGGTGCTATTAGAGATAGCGCAATAAATCAACGTGCATTGTCTGCAGGAGGCCCTAGCGCATGAATCTGAGCAGCGGGAACGACCTCGGACCACCAGTGGCCGAGAAAATCACCGTCTCATGGGGCCGGACACTCAGGGTCAGGGGAAAATCCAATATATATCTGGTGATATCTCGGGTGCTATTAGAGATAGCGCAATAAACCGAAGTGTATTATCCGCAGGGGGCCCTGGCGCATGAATCTGTGCAGCGGGAACGACCTCGAACCACCAGTGGCCGAGAAAATCACCGTCTCATGGGGCCGGACACTCAGGGTCAGGGGAAAATCCAATATATATCTGGTGATATCTCGGGTGCTATTAGAGATAGCGCAATAAACCAAATTGCATTGTCTGCAGGAGGCCCTGGCGCATGAACCTGTGCAGCGGGAACGACCTCGTTCCACAAGGGGCCGAGAAAACCACCGTCTCATGGGCCCGGACACTCAGGGTCAGGGAAAAATCCAATATAAATCTGGTGATATCTCGGGTGCTATTAGAGATAGCGCAATAAACCAAAGTGAATTATCTGCAGGAGGCCCTGATGCATGAATATTTGCAGCGGGAACGACCTCGGACCACCAGGGGCCGAGAAAATCACCGTCTCATGGGGCCGGACTGTGAGGGTCAGGGAAAAATCCAATATATATCTGGTGATATCTCGGGTGCTATTACAGATAGCGCAATAAATCAAAGTGCATTGTCTGCAGGAGGCCCTAGCCCATGAATCTGTGCAGCGGGATCGACCTCGGTCTACCAAGGGCCGAGAAAATCACCGTCTCATGGGGTCGGACACTCAGGGTCAGGGAAAAATCCAATATAAATCTGGTGACATCTCGGGTGCTATTAGAGGTAGCGCAATAAATCAAAGTGCATTGTCTGCTGGAGGCCCTGGCGCATGAACCTGCGCAGCGGGATCGACCTCGGACGACCAGGGGTCGAGAAAACCACCGAAACATGGGGCCGAGCACTCAGGGTCTGGGAAGAATCCAATATATATCTGGTGATATCTCGCGTGCTATTAGAGATAGCGCAATAAATCAAAGTGCATTGTCTGTAGGAGGCACTGGCGAATGAATCTGTGCAGCGGGATCGACCTCGGACCTCCAGGCGCCGAGAAAATTACAGATATTCGGAATCCGTCACCCAAGGTCAAGTAAAAATCCAGCATATATCTGGTGATACCTCGGGTGCTATTTCAGATAGTGCAATAAATCAAAGTGCATTGTCTGCAGGAGGCCCTGGCGCATGAATTTGTGCAGCGGGAACGACCTCGGGCTACCAGGGGCCGAGAAAACCACCGTCTCATGGGTTCGGACTGTCAGAGTCAGGGAAAAATCCAATATAAATCTGGTGATATCTCTGGTGCTGTTACAGATAGCGCAATCAATCAAAGTGCATTGTCTGCAGGAGGCCCTTGCGCATGAATCTGTGCAGCGGGAACGACCTCGGACCACCAGGGGCCGAGAAAATCACCGTCACATGGGGCCGGACTGTCAGGGTCAGGGAAAAATCCAATATATATCTGGTGATATCTCGGGAGCTATTAGAGATAGCGCAATAAACCAAAGTGCATTGTCTGTAGGAGGCACTGGCGAATGAATCTGGGCAGCAGGAACGACCTCGGACCACCAGGCGCCGAGAAAATTACAGATATTCGGAATCCGTCAACCAAGGTCATGTAAAAATCCAGCATATATCTGGTGATATCTCGGGTGCTATTACAGACAGCGCAATAAATCAAAGTGCACTGTCTGTAGGAGGCACTGGCGAATGAATCTCTGCAGCAGGAACTACCTCGGACCACCAGGGGCCGAGAAAATCACCGTCCCATGGGGCCGGACTGTCAGGGTCAGGGAAAAATCTAACATATATCTGGTGATATCCAGGTGCTATTACAGATAGCGCACTAAACCAAAGTGAATTATCTGCAGGCGGCCCTGGCGCATGAATCTGTGCAGCGGGAACGACCTCGGACCACCAGGGGCCGAGAAAATCACCGTCTCATGGGGCCGGACTGTGAGGGTCAGGGAAAAATCCAATATATATCTGGTGATATCTCGGGTGCTATTACAGATAGCGCAATAAATCAAAGTGCATTGTCTGCAGGAGGCCCTAGCCCATGAATCTGTGCAGCGGGACCGACCTCGGACCACCAGGGGCCGAGAAAACTTCCGTCTCAAGGGGCCGGACACTCAGGGTCAGGGAAAAATCCAATATATATCTGATGGTATCTCGGGTGCTATTACAGATAGCGCTATAAATCAAAGTGCATTGTCTGTAGGAGGCCCTGGCGCATGAATCTATGCAGCGGGAACGACCTCGGACCACCAGGGGCCGAAGAAAATACCGTCTCATGGGGCCGGACTGTCAGGTTCAAGGAAAAATCCAATATATATCTGGTGATATCTCGGGTGCTATTACAGATAGCGCAATAAATCAAAGTGCATTGTCCGTAGGAGGCCCTGGCGCATGAATCTGTGCAGCGGCATCGACCTCGGACCAACGGGGGCCGAGAAAACCACCGTCTCATGGGGCCGGACACTGAGGGTCAGGGGACAATCCAATATATATCTAGTGATATCTCGGGTGCTATTACAGATAGCGCAATAAATCAAAGTGCATTGTCCGTAGGAGGCCCGGGCGCATGAATCTGTGCAGTGGGATCGACCTCGGACCACCAGGGGCCGAGAAAACCACCGACACATGGGGCCGGACACTCAGGGTCGGGGAAAAATTCAATATATATCTGGCGATATCTCGGGTGCTCTTACAGATAGCGCACTAAACCAAAGTGAATTATCTGCAGGGGGCCCTGGCGCATGAATCTGTGCAGCGGGATCGACATCGGACCACGAGGGACCGAGAAAACCATCGACACATGGGGCCGGACTGTCAGGGTCAAGGAAAAATCCAATATATATCTGGTGATATCTCGGGTGCTATTAGAGATAGCGCAATAAATCAAAGTGCATTGTCTGTAGGAGGAACTGGCGAATGAATCTGTGCAGCAGGAACTACCTCGGACCACCAGGGGCCGAGAAAATTACAGATATTCGGAATCCGTCACCCAACGTCATGTAAAAATCCAGCATATATCTGGTGATATCTCGGGTGCTATTACAGATAGCGCAACAAACCAAAGTGATTTATCTGCAGGAGGCCCTGGCGCATGAATCTGTGCAGCGGGAACGACCTCGGACCACCAGGGGCCGAGAAAACCACCGACACATGGGGCCGGACTGTCAGGGTCAGGGAAAAATCCAATATGTATCTGGTGATATCTCGGGTGCTATTAGATATAGCGCAATAAACCAAAGTGAATTATCTATAGGAGGCCCTGGCGCATGAATCTGTGCAGCGGGAACGACCTCGGACCACGAGGGGCCGACAAAACCACCGTCCCATGGGGCCGGACTGTCAGGGTCGGGGAAAAATCCAATATATATCTGGTGATATCTCGGGTGCTATTAGAGATAGCGCAATAAACCAAAGTGCATTGTCTGCAGGAGGCCCTGGCGCATGAATCTGTGCAGCAGGAACGACCTCGGACCACCAGGGGCCGAGAAAACCACAGTCTCATGGGGCCGGACACTCAGGGTCAGAGGAAAATCCAATATATATCTGGTGATATCTCGGGTGCTATTACAGATAGCGCAATAAATCAAAGTGCATTGTCTGTAGGAGGCCCTGGCGCTTGAATCAGTGCAGCGGGATCGACCTCGGACCACCAGGGGCCGAGAAAACAACCGAAACATGGGGTCGGACAATCAGGGTCAGGGAAAAATCCAATATAAATCTGGTGATATCTCGGGTGCTATTACAGATAGCGCAATAAACAAAAATGAATTATTTGCAGGAGGCTCTGGCGCATGAATCTGTGCAGCGGGAACAACCTCGGACCACCAGGGGCCGAGAAAACCACCGTCTCATGGGGGCGGACACTCAGGGTCAGGGAAAAATCCAATATATATCTGGTGATATCTCGGGTGCTATTAGAGATAGCGCAATAAACCAAAGTGAATTATCTATAGGAGGCCCTGGCGCATGAATCTGTGCAGCGGGAACGACCTCGGACTACCAGGGGCCGAGAAAATTAAAGATATTCGGAATCCGTCACCCAAGGTCATGTAAAAATCCAGCACATATCTGGTGATATCTCGGGTGCTATTACAGATAGCGCAATAAACCAAAGTGAATTGTCTGCACTAGGTCCTGGTGCATGAATCTGTGCAGCGGGAACGACCTCGGACCACCAGGGGTCGAGAAAACCACCGTCTCATGGGGCCGGACACTCAGGGTCAGGGAAAAATCCAATATATATCTGGTGATATCTCGGGTGCTATTAGAGATAGCGCAATAAATCAAAGTGCACTGTCTGCAGGACCCCTGCCGCATGAATATGTGCAGCGGGAACGACCTCCGACCACCAGGGGCCGAGAAAACCACCGTCTCATGGGGCCGGACACTCAGGGTCAGGGGAAAATCCAATATATATCTGGTGATATCTCGGGTGCTATTAGAGAGAGCGCAATAAACAAAAATGAATTATCTGCAGGAGGCCCTGGCGCATGAATCTGTGCAGCGGGAACGACCTCGGACCACCAGGGGCCGAGAAAACCACCGTCTCATGGGGTCGGACACTCAGGGTCAGGGAATAATCCAATATATATCTGGTGGTATCTCGGGTGCTATAATAGATAGCGCAATAAATCAAAGTGCATTGTCTGTAGGAGGCCCTGGCACATGAATCTGTGCAGCGGGAACGACCTCGAACCACCAGGGGCCGAGAAAACCACCGACACATGGGGCCGGACACTCAGGGTCAGGGAAAAATCCAATATATATCTGGTGATATCTCGGGTGCTATTAGAGATAGCGCAATAAACCAAAGTGAATTATCTGATCGAGGCCCTGGCGCATGAATTTGTGCAGCGGGAACGACCTCCGACCACCAGGGGCCGAGAAAATCTCCGTCTCATGGGGCCGGACTGTCAGGGTCAGGAAAAAATCCAATATATATCTGGTGGTATCTCGGGTGCTATTACAGGTAGCGCAATAAACCAAAGTGAATTGTCTGCACTAGGTCCTGGTGCATGAATCTGTGCAGCGGGAACGCTCTCGGACCACCAGGGGTCGAGAAAACCACCGTCTCATGGGGCCGGACACTCAGGGTCAGGGAAAAATCCAATATATATCTGGTGATATCTCGGGTGCTATTAGAGATAGCGCAATAAATCAAAGTGCACTGTCTGCAGGACCCCTGCCGCATGAATATGTGCAGCGGGAACGACCTCCGACCACCAGGGGCCGAGAAAACCACCGTCTCATGGGGCCGGACACTCAGGGTCAGGGAAAAATCCAATATATATCTGGTGATATCTCGGGTGCTATTAGAGAGAGCGCAATAAACAAAAATGAATTATCTGCAGGAGGCCCTGGCGCATGAATCTGTGCAGCGGGAACGACCTCGGACCACCAGGGGCCGAGAAAACCACCGTCTCATGGGGTCGGACACTCAGGGTCAGGGAATAATCCAATATATATCTGGTGGTATCTCGGGTGCTATAATAGATAGCGCAATAAATCAAAGTGCATTGTCTGTAGGAGGCCCTGGCACATGAATCTGTGCAGCGGGAACGACCTCGAACCACCAGGGGCCGAGAAAACCACCGACACATGGGGCCGGACACTCAGGGTCAGGGAAAAATCCAATATATATCTGGTGATATCTCGGGTGCTATTAGAGATAGCGCAATAAACCAAAGTGAATTATCTGATCGAGGCCCTGGCGCATGAATTTGTGCAGCGGGAACGACCTCCGACCACCAGGGGCCGAGAAAATCTCCGTCTCATGGGGCCGGACTGTCAGGGTCAGGAAAAAATCCAATATATATCTGGTGGTATCTCGGGTGCTATTACAGGTAGCGCAATAAATCAAAGTGCATTGTCTGTAGGAGGCCCTGGCGCATGAATCTGTGCAGCGGGATCGACTTCGGACTACCAGGTGCCGAGAAAATCACCGTCTCATAGGGCCGAACTGTCAGGGTCAGGGAAAAATCCAATATATATCTGGTGATATCTCGGGTGCTATTGGAGATAGCGCAATAAATCAAAGTGAATTATCTGCAGGGGGCCCTGGCGCATAAATCTTCGCAGCGGGAACGACCGCGGACCCCCAGGGGCCGAGAAAACCACCGTCTCATGGGATCGGACACTCAGGGTCAGGGAAAAATACAATATATATCTGGTGATATCTCGGGTGCTATTAGAGATAGCAAAATAAATCAAAGTGCATTGTCTACAGGAGGCCCTGGCGAATGAATCTGTGCAGCGGGAACGACCTCGGACCACCAGGGGCCGAGAAAACCACCGTCTCATGGGGCCGGACACACAGGGTCAGGGGAAAATCCAATATATATATGGTGATATCTCGGGTGATATTACAGGAAGCGCAATAAATCAAAGTGCATTGTCTGTAGGAGGCCCTGGCGCATGAATCTGTGCAGCGGCCAGGACCTCGGACCACCAGGGGCTGAGAAAACCACCGACGCATGGGGCCGGACACTCTGGGTCAAGGAAAAATCCAATATATATCTGGTGATATCTCGGGTGCTGTTACAGATAGCGCAATAAACCAAGGTGAATTGTCTGCAGGAAGCCCTGGCGCATGAATCTGTTCAGCGGGATCGACCTCGGACCACGAGGGACCGAGAAAACCACCGACACATGGGGCCGGACACTCAGGGTCAGCGAAAAATTCAATATATATCTGGTGATATCTCGGGTGCTATTAGAGATAGCGCAATAAACCAAAGTGAATTATCTATAGGAGGCCCTGGCGCATGAATCTGTGCAGCGGGAACGACCTCGGACCACCAGGGGCCGAGAAAACTACCGTCTCATGGGGCCGGTCACTCAGGGTCTGGGAAAAATCATATATATATATCTGGTGATATCTCGGGTGCTATTAGGGATAGCGCAATAAACCAAAGTGCATTGTCTGCAGCAGGCCCTGGCTCCTGAATCTGTTCAGCGGTAACGACCTCGGACCACCAGGGGCCGAGAAAATTAAAGATATTCGGAATCCGTCACCCAAGGTCATGTAAAAATCCAGCACATATCTGGTGATATCTCGGGTGCTATTACAGATAGCGCAATAAACCAAAGTGAATTGTCTGCAGGAGGCCCTGGCGCATGAATCTGAGCAGCGGGAACGACCTCGGACCACCAGGGGCCGAGAAAACCACCGTCTCATGGGGCCGGACACTCAGGGTCAGGGAAAAATCATATATATATATCTGGTGATATCTCGGGTGCTATTAGGGATAGCGCAATAAACCAAAGTGCATTGTCTGCAGCAGGCCCTGGCTCCTGAATCTGTGCAGCGGGAACGACCTCGGACCACCAGGGGCCGAGAAAATTAAAGATATTCGGTATCCGTCACCAAAGGTACTGTAAAAATCCAGCATATGTATGGTGCTTTCTCGGGTGCTATTACAGATAGCGCAATAAATCAAAGTGCATTGTCTGTAGGAGGCCCTGGCGTATGAATCTGTGCAGCGGGAACGACCTCGGACCACCAGGGGCCGAGAAAACCTCCGTCTCATGGGGCCGGACAATCAGGGTCAGGGAAAAATCAAATATATATCTGGTGATATCTCGGGTGCTATTAGAGATAGCGCAATAAACCAAAGTGAATTGTCTGCAGGAGGTCCTGGCGCATGAATCTGTGCAGCGGGCACGACGTCGGACCACCAGGGGCCAAGAAAGTTACAGATTTTCGGTATCCGTCACCCAACGTCATGTAAAAATAGAGCATATATCTGGTGATATCTCGGATGCTATTAGAGAGTGCGCAATAAATCAAAGTGCATTGTCTGTAGGAGGCACTGGCGAAAGAATCTGTGCAGCAGGAACTACCTCGGACCACCAGGGGCCGAGAAAATTACAGATATTCGGAATCCGTCACCCAAGGTCATGTAAAAATCCAGCATATATCTGGTGATATCTCGGGTGCTATTACAGATAGCGCAACAAACCAAAGTGCATTGTCTGTAGGAGGCCCTGGCGCATGAATCTGTGCAGCGGGAACGACCTCGGACCACCAGGGGCCGAGAAAACCACCGACACATGGGGCCGGACAGTCAGGGTCGGGAAAAAATCCAATATATATCTGGTGATATCTCGGGTGCTATTACAGATAGCGCAATAAATCAAAGTGCATTGTCTGTAGGAGGCCCTGGCGCATGAATCTGTGCAGCGGGCACGACGTCGGACCACCAGGGGCCAAGAAAGTTACAGATTTTCGGTATCCGTCACCCAACGTCATGTCAAAATAGAGCATATATCTGGTGATATCTCGGATGCTATTAGAGAGTGCGCAATAAATCAAAGTGCATTGTCTGTAGGAGGCACTGGCGAATGAATCTGTGCAGCAGGAACTACCTCGGACAACCAGTGGCCGAGAAAATTACAAATATTCGGAATCCGTCACCCAACGTCATGTAAAAATTCAGCATATGTCTGGTGATATCTCGGGTGCTATTACAGATAGCGCAACAAACCAAAGTGATTTATCTGCAGGGGGCCCTGGCACATGAATCTGTGCAGCGGGGACGTCCGCGGACCACCAGGGGCCGAAAAACCACCGTCTCATGGGGCCGGACCCTCAGGGTCAGGGAAAAATCCAATATATATCTGGTGATATCTCGGGTGCTATTAGAGAGAGCGCAATAAACAAAAATGAATTATCTGCAGGAGGCCCTGGCGCATGAATCTGTGCAGCGGGAACGACCTCGGACCACCAGGGGCCGAGAAAACCACCGTCTCATGGGGTCGGACACTCAGGGTCAGGGAATAATCCAATATATATCTGGTGGTATCTCGGGTGCTATAATAGATAGCGCAATAAATCAAAGTGCATTGTCTGTAGGAGGCCCTGGCACATGAATCTGTGCAGCGGGAACGACCTCGAACCACCAGGGGCCGAGAAAACCACCGACACATGGGGCCGGACACTCAGGGTCAGGGAAAAATCCAATATATATCTGGTGATATCTCGGGTGCTATTAGAGATAGCGCAATAAACCAAAGTGAATTATCTGATCGAGGCCCTGGCGCATGAATTTGTGCAGCGGGAACGACCTCCGACCACCAGGGGCCGAGAAAATCTCCGTCTCATGGGGCCGGACTGTCAGGGTCAGGAAAAAATCCAATATATATCTGGTGGTATCTCGGGTGCTATTACAGGTAGCGCAATAAATCAAAGTGCATTGTCTGTAGGAGGCCCTGGCGCATGAATCTGTGCAGCGGGATCGACTTCGGACTACCAGGTGCCGAGAAAAT
Organism: Nomia melanderi; assembly: GCF_051020985.1. Classification (NCBI taxonomy): domain Eukaryota; kingdom Metazoa; phylum Arthropoda; class Insecta; order Hymenoptera; family Halictidae; genus Nomia; species Nomia melanderi. The sequence goes on along the minus strand of NW_027475329.1, from coordinate 54,701 downwards.
CACCGTCTCATAGGGCCGAACTGTCAGGGTCAGGGAAAAATCCAATATATATCTGGTGATATCTCGGGTGCTATTGGAGATAGCGCAATAAATCAAAGTGAATTATCTGCAGGGGGCCCTGGCGCATAAATCTTCGCAGCGGGAACGACCGCGGACCCCCAGGGGCCGAGAAAACCACCGTCTCATGGGATCGGACACTCAGGGTCAGGGAAAAATACAATATATATCTGGTGATATCTCGGGTGCTATTAGAGATAGCAAAATAAATCAAAGTGCATTGTCTACAGGAGGCCCTGGCGAATGAATCTGTGCAGCGGGAACGACCTCGGACCACCAGGGGCCGAGAAAACCACCGTCTCATGGGGCCGGACACACAGGGTCAGGGGAAAATCCAATATATATATGGTGATATCTCGGGTGATATTACAGGAAGCGCAATAAATCAAAGTGCATTGTCTGTAGGAGGCCCTGGCGCATGAATCTGTGCAGCGGCCAGGACCTCGGACCACCAGGGGCTGAGAAAACCACCGACGCATGGGGCCGGACACTCTGGGTCAAGGAAAAATCCAATATATATCTGGTGATATCTCGGGTGCTGTTACAGATAGCGCAATAAACCAAGGTGAATTGTCTGCAGGAAGCCCTGGCGCATGAATCTGTTCAGCGGGATCGACCTCGGACCACGAGGGACCGAGAAAACCACCGACACATGGGGCCGGACACTCAGGGTCAGCGAAAAATTCAATATATATCTGGTGATATCTCGGGTGCTATTAGAGATAGCGCAATAAACCAAAGTGAATTATCTATAGGAGGCCCTGGCGCATGAATCTGTGCAGCGGGAACGACCTCGGACCACCAGGGGCCGAGAAAACTACCGTCTCATGGGGCCGGTCACTCAGGGTCTGGGAAAAATCATATATATATATCTGGTGATATCTCGGGTGCTATTAGGGATAGCGCAATAAACCAAAGTGCATTGTCTGCAGCAGGCCCTGGCTCCTGAATCTGTTCAGCGGTAACGACCTCGGACCACCAGGGGCCGAGAAAATTAAAGATATTCGGAATCCGTCACCCAAGGTCATGTAAAAATCCAGCACATATCTGGTGATATCTCGGGTGCTATTACAGATAGCGCAATAAACCAAAGTGAATTGTCTGCAGGAGGCCCTGGCGCATGAATCTGAGCAGCGGGAACGACCTCGGACCACCAGGGGCCGAGAAAACCACCGTCTCATGGGGCCGGACACTCAGGGTCAGGGAAAAATCATATATATATATCTGGTGATATCTCGGGTGCTATTAGGGATAGCGCAATAAACCAAAGTGCATTGTCTGCAGCAGGCCCTGGCTCCTGAATCTGTGCAGCGGGAACGACCTCGGACCACCAGGGGCCGAGAAAATTAAAGATATTCGGTATCCGTCACCAAAGGTACTGTAAAAATCCAGCATATGTATGGTGCTTTCTCGGGTGCTATTACAGATAGCGCAATAAATCAAAGTGCATTGTCTGTAGGAGGCCCTGGCGTATGATTCTGTGCAGCGGGAACGACCTCGGACCACCAGGGGCCGAGAAAACCTCCGTCTCATGGGGCCGGACAATCAGGGTCAGGGAAAAATCAAATATATATCTGGTGATATCTCGGGTGCTATTAGAGATAGCGCAATAAACCAAAGTGAATTGTCTGCAGGAGGTCCTGGCGCATGAATCTGTGCAGCGGGCACGACGTCGGACCACCAGGGGCCAAGAAAGTTACAGATTTTCGGTATCCGTCACCCAACGTCATGTAAAAATAGAGCATATATCTGGTGATATCTCGGATGCTATTAGAGAGTGCGCAATAAATCAAAGTGCATTGTCTGTAGGAGGCACTGGCGAAAGAATCTGTGCAGCAGGAACTACCTCGGACCACCAGGGGCCGAGAAAATTACAGATATTCGGAATCCGTCACCCAAGGTCATGTAAAAATCCAGCATATATCTGGTGATATCTCGGGTGCTATTACAGATAGCGCAACAAACCAAAGTGCATTGTCTGTAGGAGGCCCTGGCGCATGAATCTGTGCAGCGGGAACGACCTCGGACCACCAGGGGCCGAGAAAACCACCGACACATGGGGCCGGACAGTCAGGGTCGGGAAAAAATCCAATATATATCTGGTGATATCTCGGGTGCTATTACAGATAGCGCAATAAATCAAAGTGCATTGTCTGTAGGAGGCCCTGGCGCATGAATCTGTGCAGCGGGCACGACGTCGGACCACCAGGGGCCAAGAAAGTTACAGATTTTCGGTATCCGTCACCCAACGTCATGTCAAAATAGAGCATATATCTGGTGATATCTCGGATGCTATTAGAGAGTGCGCAATAAATCAAAGTGCATTGTCTGTAGGAGGCACTGGCGAATGAATCTGTGCAGCAGGAACTACCTCGGACAACCAGTGGCCGAGAAAATTACAAATATTCGGAATCCGTCACCCAACGTCATGTAAAAATTCAGCATATGTCTGGTGATATCTCGGGTGCTATTACAGATAGCGCAACAAACCAAAGTGATTTATCTGCAGGGGGCCCTGGCACATGAATCTGTGCAGCGGGGACGTCCGCGGACCACCAGGGGCCGAAAAACCACCGTCTCATGGGGCCGGACCCTCAGGGTCAGGGAAAAATCCAATATATATCTGGTGATATCTCGGGTGCTATTAGAGAGAGCGCAATAAACAAAAATGAATTATCTGCAGGAGGCCCTGGCGCATGAATCTGTGCAGCGGGAACGACCTCGGACCACCAGGGGCCGAGAAAACCACCGTCTCATGGGGTCGGACACTCAGGGTCAGAGAAAAATCCAATATATATCTGGTGATATCTCGGGTGCTATTAGAGATAGCGCAATAAACCAAAGTGAATTATCTGATCGAGGCCCTGGCGCATGAATCTGTGCAGCGGGAACGACCTCGGACCACAAGGGGCCGAGAAAACCACCGTCTCATGGGGTCGGACACTCAGGGTCAGGGAATAATCCAATATATATCTGGTGGTATCTCGGGTGCTATAATAGATAGCGCAATAAATCAAAGTGCATTGTCTGTAGGAGGCCCTGGCACATGAATCTGTGCAGCGGGAACGACCTCGAACCACCAGGGGCCGTGAAAACCACCGACACATGGGGCCGGACACTCAGGGTCACGGAAAAATCCAATATATATCTGGTGATATCTCGGGTGCTATTAGAGATAGCGCAATAAACCAAAGTGAATTATCTGATCGAGGCCCTGGCGCATGAATTTGTGCAGCGGGAACGACCTCCGACCACCAGGGGCCGAGAAAATCTCCGTCTCATGGGGCCGGACTGTCAGGGTCAGGAAAAAATCCAATATATATCTGGTGGTATCTCGGGTGCTATTACAGGTAGCGCAATAAATCAAAGTGCATTGTCTGTAGGAGGCCCTGGCGCATGAATCTGTGCAGCGGGATCGACTTCGGACTACCAGGTGCCGAGAAAATCACCGTCTCATAGGGCCGAACTGTCAGGGTCAGGGAAAAATCAAATATATATCTGGTGATATCTCGGGTGCTATTGGAGATAGCGCAATAAATCAAAGTGAATTATCTGCAGGGGGCCCTGGCGCATAAATCTTCGCAGCGGGAACGACCGCGGACCCCCAGGGGCCGAGAAAACCACCGTCCCATGGGATCGGACACTCAGGGTCAGGGAAAAATACAATATATATCTGGTGATATCTCGGGTGCTATTAGAGATAGCAAAATAAATCAAAGTGCATTGTCTACAGGAGGCCCTGGCGAATGAATCTGTGCAGCGGGAACGACCTCGGACCACCAGCGGCCGAGAAAACCACCGTCTCATGGGGCCGGACACACAGGGTCAGGGGAAAATCCAATATATATATGGTGATATCTAGGGTGATATTACAGGAAGCGCAATAAATCAAAGTGCATTGTCTGTAGGAGGCCCTGGCGCATGAATCTGTGCAGCGGCCAGGACCTCGGACCACCAGGGGCTGAGAAAACCACCGACGCATGGGGCCGGACACTCTGGGTCAGGGAAAAATCCAATATATATCTGGTGATATCTCGGGTGCTGTTACAGATAGCGCAATAAACCAAGGTGAATTGTCTGCAGGAAGCCCTGGCGCATGAGTCTGTTCAGCGGGATCGACCTCGGACCACGAGGGACCGAGAAAACCACCGACACATGGGGCCGGACACTCAGGGTCAGCGAAAAATTCAATATATATCTGGTGATATCTCGGGTGCTATTATAGATAGCGCAATAAACCAAAGTGAATTATCTATAGGAGGCCCTGGCGCATGAATCTGTGCAGCGGGAACGACCTCGGACCACCAGGGGCCGAGAAAACTACCGTCTCATGGGGCCGGTCACTCAGGGTCTGGGAAAAATCATATATATATATCTGGTGATATCTCGGGTGCTATTAGGGATAGCGCAATAAACCAAAGTGCATTGTCTGCAGCAGGCCCTGGCTCCTGAATCTGTTCAGCGGTAACGACCTCGGACCACCAGGGGCCGAGAAAATTAAAGATATTCGGAATCCGTCACCCAAGGTCATGTAAAAATCCAGCACATATCTGGTGATATCTCGGGTGCTATTACAGATAGCGCAATAAACCAAAGTGAATTGTCTGCAGGAGGCCCTGGCGCATGAATCTGAGCAGCGGGAACGACCTCGGACCACCAGGGGCCGAGAAAACTACCGTCTCATGGGGCCGGACAATCAGGGTCAGGGAAAAATCAAATATATATCTGGTGATATCTCGGGTGCTATTAGAGATAGCGCAATAAACCAAAGTGAATTATCTGCAGCAGGCCCTGGCGCATCAATCAGTGCAGCGGGAACGACCTCGGACCACCAGGGGCCGAGAAATCCACCGTCTCATGGGTCCGAACACTCAGGGTCAGGGAAAAATACAATATATATCTGGTGATATCTCGGGTGCAATTAGAGATAGCGCAATAAACCAAAGTGAATTATCTGCAGGAGGTCCTGGCGCATGCATCTGTGCAGAGGAAACGACCTCGGACCACCAGGGGCCGAGAAAACCACCGTCTCATTGGGCCGGACACTCAGGGTCAGGGAAAAATCCAATATATATCTGGTGATATCTCGGGTGCTATAATAGATAGCGCAATAAATCAAAGTGCATTGTCTGTAGGAGGCCCTGGCGCATGAATCTGTGCAGCGGGAACGACCTCGGACCACCAGGGGCCGAGAAAACCACCGTCTCATGGGGCCGGACTGTCAGGGTCGGCTAAAAATCCAATATATATCTGGTGATATCTCGGGTGCTATTAGAGATAGCGCAATAAACCAAAGTGAATTATCTGATCGAGGCCCTGGCGCATGAATTTGTGCAGCGGGAACGACCTCCGACCACCAGGGGCCGAGAAAACCACCGTCTCAGGGGGTCGGACACTCAGGGTCGGGGAAAAATCAAATATAAATCTGGTGATATCTCGGGTGCTATTACAGATAGCGCAATAAATCAAAGTGCATTGTCTGTGGGAGGCCCTGGCGCATGAATCTGTGCAGCGGCCAGGACCTCGGACCACCAGGGGCTGAGAAAACCACCGACACATGGGGCCGGACACTCTGGGTCAGGCAAAAATCCAATATATATCTGGTGATATCTCGGGTGCTGTTACAGATAGCGCAATAAACCAAGGTGAATTGTCTGCAGGAAGCCCTGGCGCATGAATCTGTTCAGCGGGATCGACCTCGGACCACGAGGGACCGAGAAAACCACCGACACATGGGGTCGGACACTCAGGGTCAGGGAAAAATCCAATATATATCTGGTGATATCTCGGGTGCTATTAGAGATAGCGCAATAAACAAAAGTAAATTATCTGATCGAGGCCCTGGCGCATGAATTTGTGCAGCGGGAACGACCTGCGACCGCCAGGGGCCGAGAAAACCACCGTCTCATGGGGTCGAAACTCAGGGTCAGGGAAAAATCCAATATATATCTGGTGATATCTCGGGTGCTATTAGAGATAGCGCAATAAACAAAAGTAAATTATCTGATCGAGGCCCTGGCGCATGAATTTGTGCAGCGGGAACGACCTCCGACCACCAGGGGCCGAGAAAACCACCGTCTCATGGGGTCGAAACTCAGGGTCAGGGAAAAATCAAATATATATCTGGTGATATCTCGGGTGCTATTAGGGATAACGCAATAAACCAAAGTGCATTGTCAGCAGCTGGCCCTGGCTCCTGAATCTGTGCAGCGGGAACGACCTCGGACCACCAGGGGCCGAGAAAATTAAAGATATTCGGTATCCGTCACCAAAGGTACTGTAAAAATCCAGCATATGTATGGTGCTTTCTCCGGTGCTATTACAGATAGCGCAATAAATCAAAGTGCATTGTCTGCAGCAGGCCCTGGCTCCTGAATCTGTGCAGCGGGCACGACCACGGACCATCAGGGGCCGAGAAAACCACCGTCTCATGGGGCCGGACACTCAGGGTCAGGGAAAAATCCAATATATATCTGGTGATATCTCAGGTGCTATTAGAGATAGCGCAATAAACCAAAGTGAATTATCTGCAGCAGGCCCTTGCGCATGAATCTGTGCAGCAGGAACGACATCGGACCACTAGGGGACGAGAAAATTACAGATTTTCGGTATCCGTCACCCAAAGTCATGTAAAAATCCAGCATATATATGGTGCTTTCGCGGGTGCTATTACAGATAGCGCGATAATCCAAAGTGAATTATCTGCAGGAGGCCCTGGCGCATGCATCTGTGCAGCTGGAACGACCTCGGACCACCAGGGGCCGAGAAAATCTCCGTCTCATGGGGCCGGACTGTCAGGGTCAGGAAAAAATCCAATATATATCTGGTGGTATCTCGGGTGCTATTACAGGTAGCGCAATAAATCAAAGTGCATTGTCTGTAGGAGGCCCTGGCGCATGAATCTGTGCAGCGGGATCGACTTCGGACTACCAGGTGCCGAGAAAATCACCGTCTCATAGGGCCGAACTGTCAGGGTCAGGGAAAAATCCAATATATATCTGGTGATATCTCGGGTGCTATTGGAGATAGCGCAATAAATCAAAGTGAATTATCTGCAGGGGGCCCTGGCGCATAAATCTTCGCAGCGGGAACGACCGCGGACCCCCAGGGGCCGAGAAAACCACCGTCTCATGGGATCGGACACTCAGGGTCAGGGAAAAATACAATATATATCTGGTGATATCTCGGGTGCTATTAGAGATAGCAAAATAAATCAAAGTGCATTGTCTACAGGAGGCCCTGGCGAATGAATCTGTGCAGCGGGAACGACCTCGGACCACCAGGGGCCGAGAAAACCACCGTCTCATGGGGCCGGACACACAGGGTCAGGGGAAAATCCAATATATATATGGTGATATCTCGGGTGATATTACAGGAAGCGCAATAAATCAAAGTGCATTGTCTGTAGGAGGCCCTGGCGCATGAATCTGTGCAGCGGCCAGGACCTCGGACCACCAGGGGCTGAGAAAACCACCGACGCATGGGGCCGGACACTCTGGGTCAGGGAAAAATCCAATATATATCTGGTGATATCTCGGGTGCTGTTACAGATAGCGCAATAAACCAAGGTGAATTGTCTGCAGGAAGCCCTGGCGCATGAATCTGTTCAGCGGGATCGACCTCGGACCACGAGGGACCGAGAAAACCACCGACACATGGGGCCGGACACTCAGGGTCAGCGAAAAATTCAATATATATCTGGTGATATCTCGGGTGCTATTAGAGATAGCGCAATAAACCAAAGTGAATTATCTATAGGAGGCCCTGGCGCATGAATCTGTGCAGCGGGAACGACCTCGGACCACCAGGGGCCGAGAAAACTACCGTCTCATGGGGCCGGTCACTCAGGGTCTGGGAAAAATCATATATATATATCTGGTGATATCTCGGGTGCTATTAGGGATAGCGCAATAAACCAAAGTGCATTGTCTGCAGCAGGCCCTGGCTCCTGAATCTGTTCAGCGGGAACGACCTCGGACCACCAGGGGCCGAGAAAATTAAAGATATTCGGAATCCGTCACCCAAGGTCATGTAAAAATCCAGCATATGTATGGTGCTTTCTCGGGTGCTATTACAGATAGCGCAATAAATCAAAGTGCATTGTCTGTAGGAGGCCCTGGCGTATGAATCTGTGCAGCGGGAACGACCTCGGACCGCCAGGGGCCGAGAAAACCACAGTCTCATGGGACCGGACACTCAGGGTCAGGGGAAAATCCAATATATATCTGGTGAAATCTCGGGTGCTATTAGAGATAGCGCAATAAATCAAAGTGCATTGTCTGTAGGAAGCCCTAGCGCTTGAATCTGTGCAGCGGGATCGACCTCGGACCACCAGGTGCCGAGAAATCCACCGTCTCATGGGTCCGAACACTCAGGGTCAGGGAAAAATACAATATATATCTGGTGATATCTCGGGTGCAATTAGAGATAGCGCAATAAACCAAAGTGAATTATCTGCAGGAGGTCCTGGCGCATGCATCTGTGCAGAGGAAACGACCTCGGACCACCAGGGGCCGAGAAAACCACCGTCTCATTGGGCCGGACACTCAGGGTCAGGGAAAAATCCAATATATATCTGGTGATATCTCGGGTGCTATTACAGATAGCGCAATAAATCAAAGTGCATTGTCTGTAGGAGGCCTTGCCGCATGAATCTGGGCAGCGGGAACGACCTCGGACCGCCAGGGGCCGAGAAAACCACAGTCTCATGGGACCGGACACTCAGGGTCAGGGGAAAATCCAATATATATCTGGTGAAATCTCGGGTGCTATTAGAGATAGCGCAATAAATCAAAGTGCATTGTCTGTAGGAAGCCCTAGCGCTTGAATCTGTGCAGCGGGATCGACCTCGGACCACCAGGTGCCGAGAAAATCACCGTCTCATAGGGCCGAACTGTCAGGGTCAGGGAAAAATCAAATATATATCTGGTGATATCTCGGGTGCTATTGGAGATAGCGCAATAAATCAAAGTGAATTATCTGCAGGGGGCCCTGGCGCATAAATCTTCGCAGCGGGAACGACCGCGGACCCCCAGGGGCCGAGAAAACCACCGTCCCATGGGATCGGACACTCAGGGTCAGGGAAAAATACAATATATATCTGGTGATATCTCGGGTGCTATTAGAGATAGCAAAATAAATCAAAGTGCATTGTCTACAGGAGGCCCTGGCGAATGAATCTGTGCAGCGGGAACGACCTCGGACCACCAGCGGCCGAGAAAACCACCGTCTCATGGGGCCGGACACACAGGGTCAGGGGAAAATCCAATATATATATGGTGATATCTAGGGTGATATTACAGGAAGCGCAATAAATCAAAGTGCATTGTCTGTAGGAGGCCCTGGCGCATGAATCTGTGCAGCGGCCAGGACCTCGGACCACCAGGGGCTGAGAAAACCACCGACGCATGGGGCCGGACACTCTGGGTCAGGGAAAAATCCAATATATATCTGGTGATATCTCGGGTGCTGTTACAGATAGCGCAATAAACCAAGGTGAATTGTCTGCAGGAAGCCCTGGCGCATGAGTCTGTTCAGCGGGATCGACCTCGGACCACGAGGGACCGAGAAAACCACCGACACATGGGGCCGGACACTCAGGGTCAGCGAAAAATTCAATATATATCTGGTGATATCTCGGGTGCTATTATAGATAGCGCAATAAACCAAAGTGAATTATCTATAGGAGGCCCTGGCGCATGAATCTGTGCAGCGGGAACGACCTCGGACCACCAGGGGCCGAGAAAACTACCGTCTCATGGGGCCGGTCACTCAGGGTCTGGGAAAAATCATATATATATATATCTGGTGATATCTCGGGTGCTATTAGGGATAGCGCAATAAACCAAAGTGCATTGTCTGCAGCAGGCCCTGGCTCCTGAATCTGTTCAGCGGTAACGACCTCGGACCACCAGGGGCCGAGAAAATTAAAGATATTCGGAATCCGTCACCCAAGGTCATGTAAAAATCCAGCACATATCTGGTGATATCTCGGGTGCTATTACAGATAGCGCAATAAACCAAAGTGAATTGTCTGCAGGAGGCCCTGGCGCATGAATCTGAGCAGCGGGAACGACCTCGGACCACCAGGGGCCGAGAAAACTACCGTCTCATGGGGCCGGACAATCAGGGTCAGGGAAAAATCAAATATATATCTGGTGATATCTCGGGTGCTATTAGAGATAGCGCAATAAACCAAAGTGAATTATCTGCAGCAGGCCCTGGCGCATCAATCAGTGCAGCGGGAACGACCTCGGACCACCAGGGGCCGAGAAATCCACCGTCTCATGGGTCCGAACACTCAGGGTCAGGGAAAAATACAATATATATCTGGTGATATCTCGGGTGCAATTAGAGATAGCGCAATAAACCAAAGTGAATTATCTGCAGGAGGTCCTGGCGCATGCATCTGTGCAGAGGAAACGACCTCGGACCACCAGGGGCCGAGAAAACCACCGTCTCATTGGGCCGGACACTCAGGGTCAGGGAAAAATCCAATATATATCTGGTGATATCTCGGGTGCTATTACAGATAGCGCAATAAATCAAAGTGCATTGTCTGTAGGAGGCCTTGCCGCATGAATCTGGGCAGCGGGAACGACCTCGGACCGCCAGGGGCCGAGAAAACCACAGTCTCATGGGACCGGACACTCAGGGTCAGGGGAAAATCCAATATATATCTGGTGAAATCTCGGGTGCTATTAGAGATAGCGCAATAAATCAAAGTGCATTGTCTGTAGGAAGCCCTAGCGCTTGAATCTGTGCAGCGGGATCGACCTCGGACCACCAAGGGCCGAGAAAATCACCGTCTCACGGGGCCGGACTGTCAGGGTCAGGAAAAAATCCAATATACATCTGGTGATATCTCGGGTGCTATAATAGATAGCGCAATAAATCAAAGTGCATTGTCTGTAGGAGGCCCTGGCGCATGAATCTGTGCAGCGGGAACGACCTCGGACCACCAGGGGCCGAGAAAACCACCGTCTCATGGGGCCGGACTGTCAGGGTCGGCTAAAAATCCAATATATATCTGGTGATATCCCGGGTGCTATTAGAGATAGCGAAATCAATCAAAGTGCATTGTCTTCAGGAGGCACTGGCGAATGAATCTGTGCAGCAGGAACGACCTCGGACCACTAGGGGCCGAGAAAACCACCGTCTCATTGGGCCGGACTGTCAGGGCCAGAGAAAAATCCATTATATATCTGGTGATATCTCGGGTGCTATTAGAGATAGCGCGATAAACCACAGTGAATTATCATTTGGAGGCCCTGGCGCATGAATCTGTGCAGCGGGAACGACCTCGGATCACCAGGGTCCGAGAAAACCACCGTCTCATGGGGCCGGACACTCAGGGTCGGTTGAAAAATTCAATATATATCTGGTGATATCTCGGGTGCTCTTACAGATAGCGCAATAAACCAAAGTGCATTGTCTGTAGGAGGCACTGGCGCATGAATCTGTGCAGCGGGAGCGACCGCGGACCACCAGGGGCCAAGAAAAACATCGTCTCGTGGCGCAGGACTGTCAGGGTCATGGAAAAATCCATTATATATCTGGTGATATCTCGGGTGCTAGTAGAGATAGCGCGATAAATCAAAATGCTTTGTCTGCGGGAGGCCCTGGCGAATGAATCTGTGCCGCGGGATCGACCTCGGACCACGAGGGGCCGAGAAAACCACCGTCTCATGGGGCCGGACACTCAGGGTCGGGGAAAAATCCAATATACATCTGGTGATATCTCGGGTGCTAATAGAGATAGAGCAATAAACAAAGGTGAATTATTTGCAGGAAGCACTGGCGCATGACTCTTTCAGAGGGCACGACCTCGGACCACCTGGGGCCGAGAAAATCCCCGTCTCATGGGGCCGGACTATCCGGGTCAGGGAAAAATCCAATATATATTTGGTGATATCTCGGGTGCTATTAGAGATAGCGCGATGAATCAAAGTGCATTGTCTGCAGCAAGCCCTGGCGCATGATTCTGTGCAGCGGGAACGACCTCGGACCACTAGGGGCCGAGAAAACCACCGTCTCATGGGGCCGGACACTCAAGGTCGGTAGAAAAATTCAATATATATCTGGTGATATCTCGGGTGCTCTTACAGATAGCGCACTAAACCAAAGTGAATTATCTGCAGCGGGCCCTGGCTCATGAATCTATGCAGCGGGAACGACCCCGGACAACCAGGGGCCGAGAAAATCACCGTCTCGTGGGGCAGGACTGTCAGTGTCAGGGAAAAATCCAACATATATCTGGTGATATCTCGGGTGCTATTAGAGATAACGCAATAAACCAAAGTGAATTGTCTGCAGGAGGCCCTGGCACATGAATCTGTGCAGCGGCAACGACCTCGGACCACGAGGGGCCGAGAAAACCGCCGTCTCATGGGGCCGGACACTCAGGGTCATGGAAAAATCCAATATATATCTGGTGATATCTCGGGTGCTATTAGAGATAGCACAATAATCCAAAGTGAATTGTCTGCAGGAGGCCCTGGCGCATGAATCTGCGCAGCGGCAACGACCCCGGACCACCAGGGGCCGAGAAAACCACAGTCCCATGGGACCGGACACTCAGGGTCAGGGGAAAATCCAGAATATATCTGGTGATATCTTGGGTGCTATTAGAGATAGCGCAATAAATCAAAGTGCATTGTCTGCAGGAAGCCCTGGCGCATGATTCTGTGCAGCGGGGACGACCTCGGACCACCAGGGGCCGAGAAAACCACCGTCTCATGGGGCCGGACACTCAGGGTCAGGGGAAAATCCAATATATATCTGGTGATATCTGGGGTGCTATTAGAGATAGCGAAATAAACAACAGTGATTTATCTGCAGGAGGCCCTGGCGCATGAATCTGAGCAGCTGGAACGACCTCGGATCACCAGGGTCCGAGAAAACCACCGTCTCATGGGCCCGGACACTCAGGGTCGGTTGAAAAATTCAATATATATCTGGTGATATCTCGGGTGCTCTTACAGATAGCGCACTATACCAAAGTGAATTATCGTGCAGCGGGCCCTGGCGCATGAATCTGTGCAGCGGGAACTACCTCGGCCCTCCAGGGCCCGAGAAACTTACAGATTTTCGGTGTCCGTCACCCAAAGTCATGTAAATATCCAGCATAAATATGGTGCTTTCCCGGGTGCTCTTACAGATAGCGCACTAAACCAAAGTGAATTATCTGCAGCGGGCCCTGGCGCATGAATCTATGCAGCGGGAACGACCCCGGACAACCAGGGGCCGAGAAAATCACCGTCTCGTGGGGCAGGACTGTCAGTGTCAGGGAAAAATCCAACATATATCTGGTGATATCTCGGGTGCTATTAGAGATAACGCAATAAACCAAAGTGAATTGTCTGCAGGAGGCCCTGGCACATGAATCTGTGCAGCGGCAACGACCTCGGACCACCAGGGGCCGAGAAAATCACCGTCTCATGGGGCCGGACTGTCAGGGTCAGGGAAAAATCCAATATATATCTGGTGATATCTCGGGTGCTATTAGAGATAGTGCAATAAATCAAAGTGCATTGTCTGTAGGAGGCACTGGCGAATGAATCTGTGCAGCAGGAACGACCTCGGACCACTAGGGGCCGAGAAAACCGCCGTCTCATGGGGCCGGACACTCAGGGTCGGGGAAAAATCCAATATATATCTGGTGATATCTCGGGTGCTATTAGAGATAGTGCAATAAATCAAAGTGCATTGTCTGTAGGAGGCCGTGGCTCATGAATCTGTGCAGCGGGAACGACCTCGGACCACCAGGGGCCGAGAAAACCACAGTCACATGGGGCGGACCCTCAGGGTCAGGGGAAAATCCAATATATATCTGGTGATATCTCGGGTGCTATTAGAGATAGCGCAATAAATCAAAGTGCATTGTCTGTAGGGGGTACTGGCGAATGAATCTGTGCAGCAGGAACGACCTCGGACCACTAGGGGCCGAGAAAACCACCGTCTCATGGGGCCGGACACTCAGGGTCGGGGAAAAATCCAATATATACCTGGTGATATCTCGGGTGCTATTAGAGATATTGCAATAAACAAAAGTGAATTATCTGCAGGAGGCCCTGGTGCATGAATCTGTGCAGCGGGAACGACCTCGGACCACCAGGGGCCGAGAAAACCACCGACACATGGGGCCGCACACGCAAGGTCATGTAAAAACCCAGGATGTATCTGATGATATCTCGTGTGCTATTAGAGATAGCGCAATAAACCAAAGTGCATTGCCTGTAGGAAGCCCTGGCGCATGATTCTGTGCAGCGGGAGCGACCTCGGTCCACCAGGGGCCGAGAAAATTACAGATATTCGGAATCCGTCACCCAAGGTCATGTAAAAATCCAGCATATATATGTTGATATCGCGGGTGCTATTACAGATAGCGCAATAAACCTAAGTGCTTTGTCTGCGGGAGGCCCTGGCGAATGAGTCTGTGCAGCAGGAACGACCTCGGACCACCAGGGGGAGAGAAAACCACCGTCTCATGGGGCCGGACACTCAGGGTCGGGTGAAAAATTCAATATATATCTGGTGATATCTCGGGTGCTCTTACAGATAGCGCACTAAACCAAAGTGAATTATCTGCAGCGGGCCCTGGAGCATGAATCTGTGTAGCGGGAACGACCTCGGACCACTAGGGGCCGCGAAAACCACCGTCTCATGGGGCCGGACACTCAGGGTCGGGTGAAAAATTCAATATATATCTGGTGATATCTCGGGTGCTCTTACAGATAGCGCACTAAACCAAAGTGAATTATCTGCAGCGGGCCCTGGAGCAAGAATCTGTGCAGCGGGAACGACGTCGCACCACCAGGGGCCGAGAAAATTGCAGATATTCGGAATCCGTCACCCTAGGTTATGTAAAAAACCAGCATATATCTGGTGATATCTCGGGTGATATTACAGATAGCGCAATAAATCAAAGTGCATTGTCTGTAGGAGGCCCGGGCGCGTGAATCTGTGCAGCGGGAACGACCCCGGACCACCAGGGGCCGAGAAAATCACCGTCTCGTGGGGCAGGACTGTCAGGGTCAGGGAAAAATCCAACATATATCTGGTGATATTTCGGGTGCTATTAGAGATAACGCAATAAACCAAAGTGAATTGTCTGCAGGAGGCCCTGGCGCATGAATCCGTGCAGCGGGAACGTCCTCGGACCACCAGTGGCCGAGAAAACTATAGATTTTCGGTATCCGTCACCAAAGATACTGTAAAAATCCAGCATATATATGGTGCTTTCTCGGGTGCTATTACAGATAGCGCAATAAATCAAAGTGCATTGTCTGTAGTAGGCCCTGGCGCATGAACCTGTGCAGCGGGAACGACCTCGGATCACCAGGAGCCGAGAAAACCACCGTCCCATGGGGCCTGACCCTCAGGGTCAGGGAAAAATCCAATATATATCTGGTGATATCTCGGGTGCTATTACAGATAGCGCGATAAATCAAAGTGCATTGTCTGCAGGAGGCCCTGGCGCATGAATCTGTGCAGCGGGAACGAGCACGGACCACCAGGGGCCGAGAAAATCACCGTCTCGTGGGGCAGGACTGTCAGGGTCAGGGAAAAATCCAACATATATCTGGTGATATCTCGGGTTCTATTAGAGATAGCGCAATAAACCAAAGTGAATTGCCTGCAGGAGGCCCTGGCGCATGAATCTGTGCAGCGGCAATGACCTCGGACCACTAGGGGCCGAGAAAATCACCGTCTCATGGGGCCGGACTGTCAGGGTCAGGGAAAAATCCAATATATATCTGGTGATATCCCGGGTGCTATTAGAGATAGCGAAATAAATCAAAGTGAATTATCTGCAGGAGGCCCATGCGCATGAATCTGTGCAGCAGGAACGACGTCGGTCCAGCAGGGGCAGAGAAAATTACAGATTTTCGGTATCCGTAACCCAAAGTCGTGTAAAAATCCAACATATATATGGTGCTTTCTCGGGTGCTATTAGAGATAGCGCAATAAACCAAAGTGAATTATCTGCAGGAGTCCCTGGCGCATGAATCTGTGCAGCGGGCACGACCACGGACCATCAGGGGCCGAGAAAACCACCGTCTCATGCGGCCGGACACTCAGGGTCAGGGAGAAATCAAATATATATCTGGTGATATCTCGGGAGCTATTAGAGATAGCGCAATAAATCAAAGTGCATTGTCCGTAGGAGGACCTTGCGCATGAATCTGTGCAGCAGGAACGACATCGGACCACCAGGGGCAGAGAAAATTACAGATTTTCGGTATCCGTCACCCAATCTCATGTAAAAATCCAGCATATATCGGTTTATATCTCGGCTTCTATTACAGATAGCGCGATAAATCAAAGTGCATTGTCTGCAGGAAGCCCTGGCGCATGAATCTGTGAAGCAGGAACGACCTCGGATCTCCAGGGGCCGAGAAAATTACATATTTTCGGTATCCGTCACTCAAAGTCATGTAAAAATCCAGCATATATATGGTGCTTTCTCGGGTGCTATTACAGATAGCGCAATAAATCAAAGTGCATTGTCTGTAGGAGGCCCTGGCGCATGAATCTGTGCAGCAGGAACCACCTCGGACCAGCAGGGGCCGAGAAAATTACAGATTTTCGGTATCCGTCACCCAATGTCATGTAAAAATCCAGCATATATCTGGTGATATCTCGGGTGCTATTACAGATAGCGCGATAAATCAAAGTGCATTGTCTGCAGGAGGCCCTGGCGCATGAATCTGTGCAGCGGAAACGAGCACGGACCACCAGGGCCCGAGAAAACCACCGTCTCATGGGGCCGGACACTCAGGGTCAGGGGAATATCCAATATATATCTGGTGATATCTAGGGTGCTATTAGAGATAGCGCAATAAACCAATGTGCATTGTCTGTAGGAGGCCCTGGCGCATGAATGTGTGCAGCGGGAACGACCTCGGACCACCAGGGGCCGAGAAAATTACAGATATTCGGTATCCGTCACCCAAGGTCATGTAAAAATCCAGTATATATCTGGTGATATCTCGGGTGCTATTACAGTCAGCGCGATAAATAAAAGTGCATTGTCCGTTGGAGGCCCTTGCGCATGAATCTGCGCAGCAGGAACGACATCGGACCACCAGGGGCCGAGAAAATTACACATTTTCGGTATCCGTCACCCAAAGTCATGTAAAAATCCAGCATATATCTGGTGCTATCTCGGGTGCTATTAGAGATAGCGCAATAAATCAAAGTGCATTGTCTGTAGGACGCCCTGGCGCATGAATCTGTGCAGCGGGAACTACCTCGGCCCTCCAGGGCCCGAGAAACATACAGATTTTCGGTGTCCGTCACCCAAAGTCGTGTAAATATCCAGCATAAATACGGTGCTTTCCCGGGTGCTATTACAGATAGCGCGACAAATCAAAGTGCATTGTCCGTATGAGGCCCTTGCGCATGAATCTGTGCCGCGGGAACGACCTCGGACCACCAGGGGCCGAGGAAACCACAGTCTCATGGGGCCGGACACACATGGTCAGGGGAAAATCCAATATATATCTGGTGATATCTCGGGTGCTATTAGAGATAGCGCAATAATCCAAAGTGAATTATCTGCAGGAGGCCCTGGCTCATGAATCTGTGCAACGGGAACGACCTCGGACCACCAGGGGCCGAGAAAACCACCGTCTCATGGGGCCGGACACTCAGGGTCTGGGAAAAATCCAATATATAACTGGTGATATCTCGGGTGCTATTAGAGATAGCGCAATAAACCAAAGTGAATTATCAGCAGGGGACGCTGGCGCATGAATCTGTGCAGCGGGAACGACCTCGGACCACCAGGGGCCGAGAAAACCACAGTCTCATGGGGCCGGACACACATGGTCAGGGGAAAATCCAATATATATCTGGTGATATCTCGGGTGCTATTAGAGATAGCGCAATAATCCAAAGTGAATTATCTGCAGGAAGCCCTGGCGCATGAATCTGTGCAGCGGGAACGACCTCGGACCACCAGGGGCCGAGAAAACCACAGCCTCATGGGGCCGGACACACATGGTCAGGGGAAAATCAAATATATATCTGGTGATATCTCGGGCGCTATTACAGATAGCGCACTAATCCAAAGTGAGTTATCTGCAGGAGGCCCTGGCGCATGAATCTATGCAGCGGGAACGATCTCGGACCACCAGGGGCCGAAAAAACCACCGTCTCATGGGGCCGGACACTCAGGTTCAGGGAAAAATCCAATATATATCTGGTGATATCTCGGGTGCTATTACAGATAGCGCAATAAATCAAACTGCATTGTCTGTAGGAGGCCCTGACGCATGAATCTGTGCAGCGGGAACGACCTCGGACCACCAGGGGACGAGAAAACCACAGTCTCGTGGGGCCGGACACACATGGTCAGGGGAAAATCCAATATATATCTGGTGATATCTCGGGTGCTATTACAGATAGCGCAATAAATCAAAGTGCATTATCTGCAGGAGGCGCTGGCGCATGAATCTGTGCAGCGGGATCGACCTCGGACAACCAGGGGCCGAGAAAACCACCGACACATGGGGCCGGACACTCAGGGTCAGGGAACTATCCAATATATATCAGGTGATATCTCGGGTGCTATTAGAGATAGCGCAATAATCCAAAGTGAATTATCTGCAGGAGGCCCTGGC
This sequence comes from Nomia melanderi, assembly GCF_051020985.1. Classification (NCBI taxonomy): domain Eukaryota; kingdom Metazoa; phylum Arthropoda; class Insecta; order Hymenoptera; family Halictidae; genus Nomia; species Nomia melanderi. The sequence continues at coordinate 36,015 of NW_027475329.1, read as the reverse complement.
GCATGAATCTGTGCACCGGGAACGACTCGGACCATCAGGGGCCGGGAAAACCACAGTCTCATTGGATCGGACACTCAGGGTCAGGGAAAAATCCAATATATATCTGGTGATATCTCGGTGGAAATTAGAGATAGCGCAATAAACCAAAGTGAATTATCTGCAGGAGGACCTGGCGCATGAATCTGTGCAGCGGGAACGACCTCGGACCACCAGGGGCCCAGAAAAGCACCGTCTCATGGGGCCGGACACTCAGATTCAGGGAAAAATCCAATATATATCTGGTGATATCTGGGGTGCTTTTACAGATCGCGCAAAAGATCAAAGTGCATTGTCTGTAGGAGGCCCTGGCGCATGAGTCTGTGCAGCGGGAACGACCTCGGACCTCCAGGGGCCGAGAAAACCACAGTCTCATGGGGCCGGACACTCAGGGTCAGGGGAAAATACAATATATATCTGGTGATATCTCGGGTGCTATTAGAGATAGCGCAATCAACCAAAGTGAATTATCTGCAGGAGGTCCTGGCGCATGAATCTGTGCAGCGGGAACGACCTCGGACCACCAGGGGCCGAGAAAACCACCGTCTCATGGGGCCGGACACTCAGAGTCAGGGAAAAATCCAATATATATCTGGTGATATCTCGGGTTCTATTACAGATAGCGCAATAAATCAAAGTGTATTGTCCGTATGAGGCCCTTGCGCATGAATCTGTGCCGCGGGAACGACCTCGGACCACCAGGAGCCGAGAAAACCACAGTCTCATGGGGCCGGACACACATGGTCAGGGGAAAATCCAATATATATCTGGTTATATCTCGGGTGCTATTAGAGATAGCGCAATAATCCAAAGTGAATTATCTGCAGGAAGCCCTGGCGCATGAATCTGTGCAGCGGGAACGACCTCGGACCACCAGGGGCCGAGAAAACCACAGTCTCATGGGGCCGGACACACATGGTCAGGGGAAAATCCAATATATATCTGGTGATATCTCGGGTGCTATTACAGATAGCGCAATAAATCAAAGTGCATTATCTGCAGGAGGCCCTGGGGCATGAATCTGTGCAGCGGGATCGCCCTCGGACAACCAGGGGCCGAGAAAACCACCGACACATGGGGCCGGACACTCAGGGTCAGGGGAAAATACAATATATATCTGGTGATATCTCGGGTGCTATTAGAGATAGCGCAATGAACCAAAGTGTATTATCTGCAGGAGGACCTGGCGCATGAATATGTGCAGCGGGAACGACCTCGGACCACCAGGGGCCGAGAAAACCACCGTCTCATGGGGCCGGACACTCAGAGTCGGGAAAAAATCCAATATATATCTGGTGATATCTCGGGTGCTATTACAGATAGCGCAATAAATCAAAGTGCATTATCTGTAGGAGGCCTTGGCGCATGAATCTGTGCAGCCGGATCGACCTCGGATTACCAGGGGCCGAGAAAACTACCGACACATGGGGCCGGACACTCAGGGTCAGGGAACAATCCAATATATATCAGGTGATATCTCGGGTGCTATTGGAAATACCGCAATAAATCAAAGTGCATTGTCTGCAGGAGGCCCTGGCGCATGAACCTGTGCAGCGGGTACGACCTCGGACCACCAGGGGCCGAGAAAACCACCGTCTCATGGGGCCGGTCACTGAGGGTCAGGGGAAAATCGAATATATATCTGGTGATATCTCGGGTGCTATTAGATATAGCGCAATAATCCAAAGTGAATTATCTGCAGGAGACCCTGGCGCATGAATCTGTGCACCGGGAACGACCTCGGACCACCAGGGGCCGAGAAAACCACCGTCTCATTGGGCCGGACACTCAGGGTCAGGGAAAAATCCAATATATAACTGGTGATATCTCGGGTGCTATTAGAGATAGCGCAATAAACCAAAGTGAATTATCTGCAGGGGACGCTGGCGCATGAATCTGTGCAGCGGGAACGACCTCGGACCACCAGGGGCCGAGAAAACCACCGTCTCATGGGGCCGGACACTCAGGGTCGGGGAAAAATCCAATATATATCTGGTGATATCTCGGGTGCTATTACAGATAGCGCAGTAAACCAAAGTGAATTATCTGCAGGAGGCCCTGGCGCATGCATCTGTGCAGCGGGAACGACCTCGGACCACCAGGGGCCGGGAAAACCACAGTCTCATTGGGCCGGACACTCAGGGTCAGGGATAAATCCAATATATATCTGGTGATATCTCGGTGGAAATTAGAGATAGCGCAATAAACCAAAGTGAATTATCTGCAGGAGGCCCTGGCGCATGAGTCTGTGCAGCCGGAACGACCTTGGACCACCAGGGGCCGAGAAAACCACAGTCTCATGGGGCCGGACACTCAGGGTCAGGGGATAATACAATATATATCTGGTGATATCTCGGGTGCTATTAGAGATAGCGCAATCAACCAAAGTGAATTATCTGCAGGAGGCCCTGGCGCATGAATCTGTGCAGCGGGAACGACCTCGGACCACCAGGGGCCGAAAAAACCACCGTCTCATGGGGCCGGACACTCAGAGTCAGGGAAAAATCCAATATATATCTGGTGATATCTCGGGTGCTATTACAGATAGCGCAATAAATCAAAGTGCCTTGTCCGTATGAGGCCCTTGCGCATGAATCTGTGCCGCGGGAACGACCTCGGACCACCAGGGGCCGAGAAAACCACAGTCTCATGGGGCCGGACACACATGGTCAGGGGAAAATACAATATATATCTGGTGATATCTCGGGTGCTATTAGAGATAGCGCAATCAACCAAAGTGAATTATCTGCAGGAGGCCCTGGCGCATGAATCTGTGCAGTGGGAACGACCTCGGACCACCAGGGGCCGAGAAAACCACCGTCTCATGGGGCCGGGCACTCAGAGTCGGGAAAAAATCCAATATATATCTGGTGATATCTCGGGTGCTATTACAGATAGCGCAATAAATCAAAGTGCATTATCTGTAGGAGGCCCTGGCGCATGAATCTGTGCAGCGGGATCGACCTCGGATTACCAGGGGCCGAGAAAACCACCGACACATGGGGCCGGACACTCAGGGTCAGGGAACAATCCAATATATATCAGGTGATATCTCGGGTGCTATTGGAGATAGCGCAATAAATCAAAGTGCATTGTCTGCAGGAGGCCCTGGCGCATGAACCTGTGCAGCGGGTACGACCTCGGACCACCAGGGGCCGAGAAAACCACAGTCTCATGGGGCCGGACACTCAGGGTCAGAGGAAAATCCAATATATATCTGGTGATATCTCGGGTGCTATTAGAGATAGCGCAATAAACCAAAGTGAATTATCTGCAGCAGGCTCTGGCGCATGAATCTGTGTAGCGGGAACCACCTCGGACCACCAGGGGCCGAGAAATCCACCGTCTCATGGGTCCGAACACTCAGGGTCAGGGAAAAATACAATATATATCTGGTGATATCTCGGGTGCAATTAGAGATAGCGCAATAAACCAAAGTGAATTATCTGCAGGAGGTCCTGGCGCATGCATCTGTGCAGAGGAAACGACCTCGGACCACCAGGGGCCGAGAAAACCACCGTCTCATTGGGCCGGACACTCAGGGTCAGGGAAAAATCCAATATATATCTGGTGATATCTCGGGTGCTATTACATATAGCGCAATAAATCAAAGTGCATTGTCTGTACGAGGCCTTGCCGCATGAATCTGGGCAGCGGGAACGACCTCGGACCGCCAGGGGCCGAGAAAACCACAGTCTCATGGGGCCGGACACTCAGGGTCAGGGAGAAATCCAATAAATATCTGGTGATATCTCGGGTGCTATTAGAGATAGCGCAATTAACCAAAATGAATTATCTGAAGGAGGCCCTGAAGCATGAATCTGTGCAGCGGGAACGACCTCGGACCACCAGGGGCCGAGAAAACCACCGTTCCCTGGGGTCCGGACACTCAGAGTCGGGGAAAAATCCAATATATATCTGGTGATATCTCGGGTGCTATTACAGATAGCGCAATAAATCAAACTGCATTGTCTGTAGGAGGCCCTGACGCATGAATCTGTGCAGCGGGATCGACCTCGGACCACCAGGGGCCGAGAAAACCACCGACACATGGGGCCGGACACTCAGGGTCAGGGAACAATCCAATATATATCAGGTGATATCTCGGGTGCTATTAGAGATAGCGCAATAATCCAAAGTGAATTATCTGCAGGAGGCCCTGGCGCATGAATCTGTGCACCGGGATCGACCTCGGACCACCAGGGGCCGAGAAAACCACCGACACATGGGGCCGGACACTCAGGGTCAGGGAACAATCCAATATATCTCAGGTGATATCTCGGGTGCTATTACAGATAGCGCGATAAATCAAAGTGCTTTGTCTGCGGGAGGCCCTGGCGATTGAATCTGTACAGCAGGGACGACCTCAGACCACCAGGGGCCGAGAAAACCACCGTCACATGGGGCCGGACACTCAGGGTCGGGGAAAAATCCAATATATATCTGGTGATATCTCGGGTGCTATTAGAGATAGCGCAATAAACCAAAGTGAATTATCTGCAGGAGGCCCTGGCGCATGCATCTGTGCAGCGGGAACTACCTCGGACCACCTGGGGCCGAGAAAACCACCGTCTCATGGGGCCGGTCACTGAGGGTCAGGGGAAAATCCAATATATATCTGGTGATATCTCCGGTGCTATTAGAGATAGCGCAATAAACCAAAGTGAACTATCTGCAGGAGGCCCTGGCGCATGCATCTGTGCAGCGGGAACGACCTCTGACCACCAGGGGCCGTGAAAACCACCGTCTCATGGGGCCGGACACTCAGGGTCAGGGAAAAATCCAATATATAACTGGTGATATCTCGGGTGCTATTAGAGATAGCGCAATAAACCAAAGTGAATTATCTGCAGGGGACGCTGGCGCATGAATCTGTGCAGCGGGAACGACCTCGGACCACCAGGGGCCGAGAAAACCACCGTCTCAAGGGGCCGGACAGTCAGGGTCGGGGAAAAATCCAATATATATCTGGTGATATCTCGGGTGCTATTAGAGATAGCGCAATAATCCAAAGTGAATTATCTGCAGGAGGCCCTGGCGCATGAATCTGTGCAGCGGGAACGACCTCGGACCACCAGGGGCCGAGAAAAGCACCGTCTCATGGGGCCGGACACTCAGGTTCAGGGAAAAATCCAATATATATCTGGTGATATCTGGGGTGCTTTACCAGATCGCGCAAAAAATCAAAGTGCATTGTCTGTAGGAGGCCCTGGCGCATGAGTCTGTGCAGCGGGAACGACCTCGGACCACCAGGGGCCGAGAAAACCACAGTCTCATGGGGCCGGACACTCAGGGTCAGGGGAAAATACAATATATATCTGGTGATATCTCGGGTGCTATTAGAGATAGCGCAATCAACCAAAGTGAATTATCTGCAGGAGGTCCTGGCGCATGAATCTGTGCAGCGGGAACGACCTCGGACCACCAGGGGCCGAGAAAACCACCGTCTCATGGGGCCGGACACTCAGAGTCAGGGAAAAATCCAATATATATCTGGTGATACCTCGGGTGCTATTACAGATAGCGCAATAAATCAAAGTGCATTGTCCGTATGAGGCCCTTGCGCATGAATCTGTGCCGCGGGAACGACCTCGGACCACCAGGGGCCGAGAAAACCACAGTCTCATGGGGCCGGACACACATGGTCAGGGGAAAATCCAATATATATCTGGTGATATCTCGGGTGCTATTAGAGATAGCGCAATAATCCAAAGTGAATTATCTGCAGGAGGCCCTGGCGCATGAATCTGTGCAACGGGAACGACCTCGGACCACCAGGGGCCGAGAAAACCACCGTCTCATGGGGCCGGACCCTCAGGGTCTGGGAAAAATCCAATATATAACTGGTGATATCTCGGGTGCTATTAGAGATAGCGCAATAAACCAAAGTGAATTATCTGCAGGGGACGCTGGCTCATGAATCTGTGCAGCGGGAACGACCTCGGACCACCAGGGGCCGAGAAAACCACAGTCTCATGGGGCCGGACACACATGGTCAGGGGAAAATCCAATATATATCTGGTGATATCTCGGGTGCTATTAGAGATAGCGCAATAATCCAAAGTGAATTATCTGCAGGAAGCCCTGGCGCATGAATCTGTGCAGTGGGAACGACCTCGGACCACCAGGGGCCGAGAAAACCACAGCCTGATGGGGCCGGACACACATGGTCAGGGGAAAATCCAATATATATCTGGTGATATCTCTGGTGCTATTAGAGATAGCGCAATAATCCAAAGTGAATTATCTGCAGGAGGCCCTGGCGCATGAATCTGTGCTGCGGGAACGACCTCGGACCACCAGGGGCCGAGAAAACCACCGACACATGGGGCCGGACACTCAGGGTCGGGGAAAAATCCAATATATATCTGGTGATATCTCGGGTGCTATTAGAGATAGCGCAATAATCCAAAGTGAATTATCTGCAGGAGGCCCTGGCGCATGAAACTGTGCAGCGGGAACGACCTCGGACCACCAGGGGCCGAGAAAACCACCGTCTCATGGGGCCGGACACTCAGGGTCAGGGAAAAATCCAATATATAACTGGTGATATCTCGGGTGCTATTAGAGATAGCGCAATAAACCAAAGTGAATTATCTGCAGGGGACGCTGGCGCATGAATCTGTGCAGCGGGAACGACCTCGGACCACCAGGGGCCGAGAAAACCACAGTCTCATGGGGCCGGACACACATGGTCAGGGGAAAATCCAATATATATCTGGTGATATCTCGGGTGCTATTAGAGATAGCGCAATAATCCAAAGTGAATTATCTGCAGGAAGCCCTGGCGCATGAATCTGTTCAGCGGGAACGACCTCGGACCACCAGGGGCCGAGAAAACCACAGTCTCATGGGGCCGGACACACATGGTCAAGGGAAAATCCAATATATATCTGGTGATATCTCGGCTGCTATTACAGATAGCGCAATAAATCAAAGTGCATTATCTGCAGGAGGCCCTAGCGCATGAATCTGTGCAGCGGGATCGACCTCGGACAACCAGGGGCCGAGAAAACCACCGACACATGGGGCCGGACACTCAGGGCCAGGGAACAATCCAATATATATCTGGTGATATCTCGGGTGCTATTAGAGATAGCGCAATCAACCAAAGTGATTTATCTGCAGGAGGTCCTGGCGCATGAATCTGTGCAGCGGGAACGACCTCGGACCACCAGAGGCCGAAAAAACCACCGTCTCATGGGGCCGGACACTCAGGGTCAGGGAAAAATCCAATATATAACTGGTGATATCTCGGGTGCTATTAGAGATAGCGCAATAAACCAAAGTGAATTATCTGCAGGGGACGCTGGCGCATGAATCTGTGCAGCGGGAACGACCTCGGACCACCAGGGGCCGAGAAAACCACCGTCTCATGGGGCCGGACAGTCAGGGTCGGGGAAAAATCCAATATATATCTGGTGATATCTCGGGTGCTATTAGAGATAGCGCAATAATCCAAAGTGAATTATCTGCAGGAGGCCCTGGCGCATGAATCTGTGCAGCGGGAACGACCTCGGACCACCAGGGGCCGAGAAAAGCACCGTCTCATGGGGCCGGACACTCAGGTTCAGGGAAAAATCCAATATATATCTGGTGATATCTGGGGTGCTTTTACAGATCGCGCAAAAAATCAAAGTGCATTGTCTGTAGGAGGCCCTGGCGCATGAGTCTGTGCAGCGGGAACGACCTCGGACCACCAGGGGCCGAGAAAACCACAGTCTCATGGGGCCGGACACACATGGTCAGGGGAAAATCCAATATATATCTGGTGATATCTCGGGTGCTATTAGAGATAGCACAATAATCCAAAGTGAATTATCTGCAGGAGGCCCTGGCGCATGAATCTGTGCAACGGGAACGACCTCGGACCACCAGGGGCCGAGAAAACCACCGTCTCATGGGGCCGGACACTCAGGGTCTGGGAAAAATCCAATATATAACTGGTGATATCTCGGGTGCTATTAGAGATAGCGCAATAAACCAAAGTGAATTATCTGCAGGGGACGCTGGCGCATGAATCTGTGCAGCGGGAACGACCTCGGACCACCAGGGGCCGAGAAAACCATAGTCTCATGGGGCCGGACACACATGGTCAGGGGAAAATCCAATATATATCTGGTGATATCTCGGGTGCTATTAGAGATAGCGCAATAATCCAAAGTGAATTATCTGCAGGAAGCCCTGGCGCAAGAATCTGTGCAGCGGGAACGACCTCGGACCACCAGGGGCCGAGAAAACCACAGCCTGATGGGGCCGGACACACATGGTCAGGGGAAAATCCAATATATATCTGGTGATATCTCTGGTGCTATTAGAGATAGCGCAATAATCCAAAGTGAATTATCTGCAGGAGGCCCTGGCGCATGAATCTGTGCTGCGGGAACGACCTCGGACCACCAGGGGCCGAGAAAACCACCGTCTCATGGGGCCGGACACTCATGGTCAGGGGAAAATCCAATATATATCTGGTGATATCTCGGGCGCTATTACAGATAGCGCACTAATCCAAAGTGAGTTATCTGCAGGAGGCCCTGGCGCATGAATCTGTGCAGCGGGAACGACCTCGGACCACCAGGGGCCGAAAAAACCACCGTCTCATGGGGCCGGACACTCAGGTTCAGGGAAAAATCGAATATATATCTGGTGATATCGCGGGTGCTATTACAGATAGCGCAATAAATCAAACTGCATTGTCTGTAGGAGGCCCTGACGCATGAATCTGTGCAGCGGGAACGACCTCGGACCACCAGGGGACGAGAAAACCACAGTCTCGTGGGGCCGGACACACATGGTCAGGGGAAAATCCAATATATATCTGGTGATATCTCGGGTGCTATTAGAGATAGCGCAATAATCCAAAGTGAATTATCTGCAGGAAGCCCTGGCGCATGAATCTGTGCAGCGGGAACGACCTCGGACAACCAGGGGCCGAGAAAACCACCGACACATGGGGCCGGACACTCAGGGTCGGGGAACAATCCAATATATATCAGGTGATATCTCGGGTGCTATTAGAGATAGCGCAATAAATCAAAGTGCATTGTCAGTAGGAGGCCCTGGCGCATGCATCTGTGCAGCGGGAACGACTCGGACCACCAGGGGCCGGGAAAACCACAGTCTCATTGGGCCGGACACTCAGGGTCAGGGATAAATCCAATATATATCTGGTGCTATCTCGGTGGAAATTAGAGATAGCGCAATAAACCAAAGTGAATTATCTGCAGGAGGCCCTGGCGCATGAATCTGTGCAGCGGGAGCGACCTCGGACCACCAGGGGCCGAGAAAAGCACCGTCTCATGGGGCCGGACACTCAGGTTCAGGGAAAAATCCAATATATATCTGGTGATATCTGGGGTGCTTTTACAGATCGCGCAAAAAATCAAAGTGCATTGTCTGCAGGAGGCCCTGGCGCATGCATCTGTGCAGCGGGAACGACCTCGGACCACCAGGGGCCGGGAAAACCACAGTCTCATTGGGCCGGACACTCAGGGTCAGGGATAAATCCAATATATATCTGGTGATATCTCGGTGGAAATTAGAGATAGCGCAATAAACCAAAGTGAATTATCTGCAGGAGACCCTGGCGCATGAATCTGTGCAGCGGGAGCGACCTCGGACCACCAGGGGCCGAGAAAAGCACCGTCTCATGGGGCCGGACACTCAGGTTCAGGGAAAAATCCAATATATATCTGGTGATATCTGGGGTGCTTTTACAGATCGCGCAAAAAATCAAAGTGCATTGTCTGTAGGAGGCCCTGGCGCATGAGTCTGTGCAGCCGGAACGACCTCGGACCACCAGGGGCCGAGAAAACCACAGTCTCATGGGGCCGGACACTCAGGGTCAGGGGATAATACAATATATATCTGGTGATATCTCGGGTGCTATTAGAGATAGCTCAATCAACCAAAGTGAATTATCTGCAGGAGGCCCTGGCGCATGAATCTGTGCAGCGGGAACGACCTCGGACCACCAGGGGCCGAGAAATCCACCGTCTCATGGGTCCGAACACTCAGGGTCAGGGAAAAATACAATATATATCTGGTGATATCTCGGGTGCTATTACAGATAGCGCAATAAATCGAAGTGCATTGTCTGTAGGAGGCCTTGCCGCATGAATCTGGGCAGCGGGAACGACCTCGGACCGCCAGGGGCCGAGAAAACCACAGTCTCATGGGGCCGGACACTCAGGGTCAGAGAGAAATCCAATAAATATCTGGTGATATCTCGGGTGCTATTAGAGATAGCGCAATTAACCAAAATGAATTATCTGAAGGAGGCCCTGAAGCATGAATCTGTGCAGCGGGAACGACCTCGGACCACCAGGGGCCGAGAAAACCACCGTCTCATGGGGCCGGACACTCAGAGTCGGGGAAAAATCCAATATATATCTGGTGATATCTCGGGTGCTATTACAGATAGCGCAATAAATCAAACTGCATTGTCTGTAGGAGGCCCAGACGCATGAATCTGTGCAGCGGGATCGACCTCGGACCACCAGGGGCCGAGAAAACCACCGACACATGGGGCCGGACACTCAGGGTCAGGGAACAATCCAATATATATCAGGTGATATCTCGGGTGCTATTAGAGATAGCGCAATAATCCAAAGTGAATTATCTGCAGGTGGCCCTGGCGCATGAATCTGTGCACCGGGATCGACCTCGGACCACCAGGGGCCGAGAAAACCACCGACACATGGGGCCGGACACTCAGGGTCAGGGAACAATCCAATATATATCAGGTGATATCTCGGGTGCTATTACAGATAGCGCGATAAATCAAAGTGCTTTGTCTGCGGGAGGCCCTGGCGATTGAATCTGTGCAGTAGGGACGACCTCAGACCACCAGGGGCCGAGAAAACCACCGTCACATTGGGCCGGACACTCAGGGTCGGGGAAAAATCCAATATATATCTGGTGATATCTCGGGTGCTATTAGAGATAGCGCAATAAACCAAAGTGAATTATCTGCAGGAGGCCCTGGCGCATGCATCTGTGCAGCGCGAACGACCTCGGACCACCAGGGGCCGAGAATACCACCGTCTCATGGGGCCGGTCACTGAGGGTCAGGGGAAAATCCAATATATATCTGGTGATATCTCGGGTGCTATTAGAGATAGCGCAATAAACCAAAGTGAATTATCTGCAGGAGGCCCTGGCGCATGAATCTGTGCACCGGGAACGACCTCGGACCACCAGGGACCGAGAAAACCACCGTCTCATGGGGCCGGACACTCAGGGTCAGGGAAAAATCCAATATATAACTGGTGATATCTCGGGTGCTATTAGAGATAGCGCAATTAACCAAAGTGAATTATCTGCAGGAGGCCCTGAAGCATGAATCTGTGCAGCGGGAACGACCTCGGTCCACCAGGGGCCGAGAAAACCACCGTCTCATGGGGCCGGACACTCAGAGTCAGGGAAAAATCCAATATATATCTGGTGATATCTCGGGTGCTATTACAGATAGCGCAATAAATCAAAGTGCATTGTCCGTATGAGGCCCTTGCGCATGAATCTGTGCCGCGGGAACGACCTCGGACCACCAGGGGCCGAGAAAACCACAGTCTCATGGGGCCGGACACACATGGTCAGGGGAAAATCCAATATATATCTGGTGATATCTCGGGTGCTATTAGAGATAGCGCAATAATCCAAAGTGAATTATCTGCAGGAAGCCCTGGCGCATGAATCTGTGCAGCGGGAACGACCTCGGACCACCAGGGGCCGAGAAAACCACAGTCTCATGGGGCCGGACACACATGGTCAGGGGAAAATCCAATATATATCTGGTGATATCTGGGGTGCTATTACAGATAGCGCAATAAATCAAAGTGCATTATCTGCAGGAGGCCCTGGCGCATGAATCTGTGCAGCGGGATCGACCTCGGACAACCAGGGGCCGAGAAAACCACCGATACATGGGGCCGGACACTCAGGGTCAGGGGAAAATACAATATATATCTGGTGATATCTCGGGTGCTATTAGAGATAGCGCAATCAACCAAAGTGAATTATCTGCAGGAGGACCTGGCGCATGAATATGTGCAGCGGGAACGACCTCGGACCACCAGGGGCCGAGAAAACCACCGTCTCATGGGGCCGGACACTCAGAGTCGGGAAAAAATCCAATATATATCTGGTGATATCTCGGGTGCTATTACAGATAGCGCAATAAATCAAAGTGCATTATCTGTAGGAGGCCCTGGCGCATGAAGCTGTGCAGCCGGATCGACCTCGGATTACCAGGGGCCGAGAAAACCACCGACACATGGGGCCGGACACTCAGGGTCAGGGAACAATCCAATATATATCAGGTGATATCTCGGGTGCTATTGGAGATAGCGCAATAAATCAAAGTGCATTGTCTGCAGGAGGCCCTGGCGCATGAACCTGTGCAGCGGGTACGACCTCGGACCACCAGGGGCCGAGAAAACCACCGTCTCATGGGGCCGGTCACTGAGGGTCAGGGGAAAATCCAATATATATCTGGTGATATCTCGGGTGCTATTAGATATAGCGCAATAATCCAAAGTGAATTATCTGCAGGAGTCCCTGGCGCATGAATCTGTGCAGCGGGAACGACCTCGGACCACCAGGGGCCGGGAAAACCACAGTCTCATTGGGCCGGACACTCAGGGTCAGGGATAAATCCAATATATATCTGGTGATATCTCGGTGGAAATTAGAGATAGCGCAATAAACCAAAGTGAATTATCTGCAGGAGGCCCTGGCGCATGAATCTGTGCAGCGGGAGCGACCTCGGACCACCAGGGGCCGAGAAAAGCACCGTCTCATGGGGCCGGACACTCAGGTTCAGGGAAAAATCCAATATATATCTGGTGATATCTCGGGTGCTATTACAGATAGCGCAATAAATCAAAGTGCATTGTCTGTAGGAGGCCCTGGCGCATAAATGTGGCCAGCGGGAACGTCCTCGGACCACCAGGGGCCGAGAAAACCACCGTCTAATGGGGCCGGACACTCGGGGTCAGGGGAAAATCCAATATTTATCTGGTGATATCTCGGGTGCTATTTCAGATAGCGCAATAAATCAAAGTGCATTGTCTGTAGGAGGCCCTAGCGCATGAATCTGTGCAGCGGGAACGACCTCGGACCACCAGGGACCGAGGAAACCACAGTCTCATGGGGCCGGACACTCAGGGTCAGGGGAAAATCCAATATATATCTGGTGATATCTCGGGTGCTATTAGATATAGCGCAATAAACCAAAGTGAATTATCTGCAGGAGGACCTGGCGCATGAATCTGTGCAACGGGAACGACGTCGGACCACCAGGGGCCGAGAAAACCACCGTCCCGTGGGGCCGGACACTTAGGGTCAGTGAAAAATCCAATATATATCTGGTGATATCACGGGTGCTATTACAGATAGCGCAATAAATCAAAGTGAATTATCTGCAGGAGGCCCTGGCGCATAAATCTGTGCAACGGGAACGACCTCGGACCACCAGGGGCCGAGAAAACCACAGTCTCATGGGGCCGGACACGCAGGGTCAGGGAAAAATCCAATATATATCTGGTGATATCTTGGGTGCTATTAGAGATAGCGCATTAAACCAAAGTGAATTATCTGCAGGAGGCCCTGGCGCATGAATCTGTGCAACGGGAACGACTTCGGACCACCAGGGGCTGAAAAAACCACAGTCTCATGGGGCCGGACACTCAGGGTCAGGGGAAAATCCAATATATATCTGGTGATATCTCGGGTGCTATTACAGATAGCGCAATAAATCAAAGTCCATTGTCTGTAGGAGGCCCTGGCGCATAAATGTGGCCAGCGGGAACGACCTCGGACCACCAGGGGCCGAGAAAACCACCGTCTCATGGGGCCGGCACTCAGGGTCAGGGGATAATCCAATATTTATCTGGTGATATCTCGGGTGCTATTACAGATAGCGCAATAAATCAAAGTGCATTGTCTGTAGGAGGCCCTGGCGCACGAATCTGTGCATCGGGAACGACCTCGGACAGCCAGGGGCCGAGACAACCACCGCCTCATGGGGCCGGACACTCAGGGTCAGGGAAAAATCCAATATATATCTGGTGATATCACGGGTGCTATTACAGATAGCGCAATAAATCAAAGTGCATTGTCTGCAGGAGGCCCTGGCGCATGAATCTGTGCAGCGGGAACGACCTCGGACCACCAGGGGCCGAGAAAACCACACTCTCATGGGGCCGGACACTCAGGGTCAGGGGAAAATCCAATATATATCTGGTGATATCTCGGGTGCTATTACAGATAGCGCAATAAATCAAAGTGCATTGTCTGTAGGAGGCCCTGGCGCATAAATGTGGCCAGCAGGAACGCCCTCGGACCACCAGGGGCCGAGAAATCCACCGTCTAATGGGGCCGGACACTCAGGGTCAGGGGAAAATCCAATATTTATCTGGTGATATCTCGGGTGCTATTACAGATAGCGCAATAAATCAAAGTGCATTGTCTGTAGGAGGCCCTAGCGCATGAATCTGTGCAGCGGGAACGACCTCGGAAAACCAGGGGCCGAGGAAACCACAGTCTCATGGGGCCGGGCACTCAGGGTCAGGGGAAAATGCAATATATATCTGGTGATATCTCGGGTGCTATTAGATATAGCGCAATAAACCAAAGTGAATTATCTGCAGGAGGCCCTGGCGCATGAATCTGTGCAACGGGAACGACCTCGGACCACCAGGGGCCGAGAAAACCACAGTCTCATGGGGCCGGACACGCAGGGTCAGGGAAAAATCCAATATATATCTGGTGATATCTTGGGTGCTATTAGAGATAGCGCATTAAACCAAAGTGAATTATCTGCAGGAGGCCCTGGCGCATGCATCTGTGCAGCGGGAACGACCTCGGACCGCCAGGGGCCGAGACAACCACCGTCTCATGGGGCCGGACACTCAGGGTCAGGGAAAAATCCAATATATATCTGGTGATATCACGGGTGCTATTACAGATAGCGCAATAAATCAAAGTGCATTGTCTGCAGGAGGCCCTGGCGCATGAATATGTGCAGCGGGAACGACCTCGGACCACCAGGGGCCGAGAAAACCACCGTCCCGTGGGGCCGGAAACTTAGGGCCAGTGAAAAATCCAATATATATCTGGTGATATCACGGGTGCTATTACAGATAGCGCAATAAACCAAAGTGAATTATCTGCAGGAGGCCCTGGCGCATGAATCTGTGCAACGGGAACGACCTCGGACCACCAGGGGCAGAGAAAATTACAGATGTTCGGTATCCGTCACCCATGGTCATGAAAAAATCCAGCATATATCTGGTGACATCTCGAGTGCTATTACAGATAGCGCGATAAATCAATGGGCATTGTCTGTAGCATTCCCTGGCGCATGAATCTGTGCAGCGGGAACGACCTCGGACTACCAGGGGCCGAGAAAACCACCGTCTCATGGGGCCGGACACTCAGGTTCAGGGAAAAATCCAATATATATCTGGTGATATCGCGGGTGCTATTACAGATAGCGCAATAAATCAAACTGCATTGTCTGTAGGAGGCCCTGACGCATGAATCTGTGCAGGGGGAACGACCTGGGACCGCCAGGGGCCGAGAAAACCACAGTCTCATGGGGCCGGACACACATGGTCAGGGGAAAATCCAATATATATCTGGTGATATCTCGGGTGCTATTAGAGATAGCGCAATAATCCAAAGTAAATTATCTGCAGGAGGCCCTGGCGCATGAATCTGTGCAGCGGGAACGACCTCGGACCACCAGGGGCCGAGAAAACCACCGTCTCATGGGGCCGGACACTCAGGGTCGGGGAAAAATCATATATATATCTGGTGATATCTCGGGTGCTATTAGAGATAGCGCAATAAACCAAAGTGAATTATCTGAAGGAGGCCCTGGCGCATGCATCTGTGCAGCGGGAACGACCTCTGACCACCAGGGGCCGAGAAAACCACCGTCTCATGGGGCCGGACACTCAGAGTCGGGGAAAAATCCAATATATATCAGGTGATATCTCGGGTGAAATTAGAAATAGCGCAATAAACCAAAGTGAATTATCTGCAGGAGCCCCTGGCGCATGAATCTGTGCAGCGGGAACGACCTCGGAATCCCAGGGGCCGAGAAAACCACCGTCTCATGGGGCCGGACACTCAGGTTCAGGGAAAAATCCAATATATATCTGGTGATATCTGGGGTGCTTTTACAGATCGCGCAATAAATCAAAGTGCATTGTCTGTAGGAGGCCCTGGCGCACGAATCTGTGCATCGGGAACGACCTCGGACCGCCAGGGGCCGAGACAACCACCGTCTCATGGGGCCGGACACTCAGGGTCAGGGAAAAATCCAATATATATCTGGTGATATCACGGGTGCTATTACAGATAGCGCAATAAATCAAAGTGCATTGTCTGCAGGAGGCCCTGGCGCATGAATATGTGCAGCGGGAACGACCTCGGACCACCAGGGGCCGAGAAAACCACCGTCCCGTGGGGCCGGAAACTTAGGGCCAGTGAAAAATCCAATATATATCTGGTGATATCACGGGTGCTATTACAGATAGCGCAATAAACCAAAGTGAATTATCTGCAGGAGGCCCTGGCGCATGAATCTGTGCAACGGGAACGACCTCGGACCACCAGGGGCAGAGAAAATTACAGATGTTCGGTATCCGTCACCCATGGTCATGAAAAAATCCAGCATATATCTGGTGACATCTCGAGTGCTATTACAGATAGCGCGATAAATCAATGGGCATTGTCTGTAGCATTCCCTGGCGCATGAATCTGTGCAGCGGGAACGACCTCGGACTACCAGGGGCCGAGAAAACCACCGTCTCATGGGGCCGGACACTCAGGTTCAGGGAAAAATCCAATATATATCTGGTGATATCGCGGGTGCTATTACAGATAGCGCAATAAATCAAACTGCATTGTCTGTAGGAGGCCCTGACGCATGAATCTGTGCAGGGGGAACGACCTGGGACCGCCAGGGGCCGAGAAAACCACAGTCTCATGGGGCCGGACACACATGGTCAGGGGAAAATCCAATATATATCTGGTGATATCTCGGGTGCTATTAGAGATAGCGCAATAATCCAAAGTAAATTATCTGCAGGAGGCCCTGGCGCATGAATCTGTGCAGCGGGAACGACCTCTGACCACCAGGGGCCGAGAAAACCACCGTCTCATGGGGCCGGACACTCAGAGTCGGGGAAAAATCCAATATATATCTGGTGATATCTCGGGTGAAATTAGAGATAGAGCAATAAAACAAAGTGCATTGTCTGCAGGAGGCCCTGGCGCATGAATCTGTGCAGCGGGAACGACCTCGGACCACCAGGGGCCGAGAAAACCACCGTCCCGTGGGGCCGGAAACTTAGGGCCAGTGAAAAATCCAATATATATCTGGTGATATCACGGGTGCTATTACAGATAGCGCAATAAACCAAAGTGAATTATCTGCAGGAGGCCCTGGCGCATGAATCTGTGCAACGGGAACGACCTCGGACTACCAGGGGCCGAGAAAACCACAGTCTCATGGGGTCGGACACTCAGGGTCAGGGGAAAATCCAATATATATCTCGTGATATCTCGGGTGCTATTACAGATAGCGCAATAAATCAAAGTGCATTGTCTGTAGGAGGCCCTGGCGCATAAATGTGGCCAGCAGGAACGTCCTCGGACCACCAGGGGCCGAGAAATCCACCGTCTAATGGGGCCGGACACTCAGGGTCAGGGGAAAATCCAATATTTATCTGGTGATATCTCGGGTGCTATTACAGATAGCGCAATAAATCAAAGTGCATTGTCTGTAGGAGGCCCTAGCGCATGAATCTGTGCAGCGGGAACGACCTCGGACCACCAGGGACCGAGGAAACCACAGTCTCATGGGGCCGGACACTCAGGGTCAGGGAAAAATCCAATATATAACTGGTGCTATCTCGGGTGCTATTAGAGATAGCGCAATTAACCAAAGTGAATTATCTGCAGGGGACGCTGGCGCATGAATCTGTGCAGCGGGAACGACCTCGGACCACCAGGGGCCGCGAAAACCACCGTCTCATGGGGCCGGACAGTCAGGGTCGGGGAAAAATCCAATATATATCTGGTGATATCTCGGGTGCTATTAGAGATAGCGCAATGAACCAAAGTGCATTGTCCGTATCAGGCCCTTCCGCATGAATCTGGGCAGCAGGAACGACCTCGGACCACCAGGGGCTGAGAAAATTACAGATGATCGGTATCCGTCACCCAAGGTCATGTAAAAATCCAGCATATGTCAGGTAATATCTCGGGTGCTATTACAGATAGCGCGATAAATCAAAGTGCATGGTCTGTAGCAGGCCCTGGCGCATGAATCTGGGCAGCAGGAACGACCTCGGACCGCCAGGGGCAGAGAAAATTACAGATGTTCCGTATCCGTCACCCATGGTCATGAAAAAATCCAGCATATATCTGGTGACATCTCGAGTGCTATTACAGATAGCGCGATAAATCAATGGGCATTGTCTGTAGCATTCCCTGGCGCATGAATCTGTGCAGCGGGAACGACCTCGGACTACCAGGGGCCGAGAAAACCACCGTCTAATGGGGCCGGACACTCAGGTTCAGGGAAAAATCCAATATATATCTGGTGATATCGCGGGTGCTATTACAGATAGCGCAATAAATCAAACTGCATTGTCTGTAGGAGGCCCTGACGCATGAATCTGTGCAGGGGGAACGACCTGGGACCACCAGGGGCCGAGAAAACCACAGTCTCATTGGGCCGGACACACATGGTCAGGGGAAAATCCAATATATATCTGGTGATATCTCGGGTGCTATTAGAGATAGCGCAATAATCCAAAGTAAATTATCTGCAGGAGGCCCTGGCGCATGAATCTGTGCAGCGGGAACGACCTCGGACCACCAGGGGCCGAGAAAACCACCGTCTCATGGGGCCGGACACTCAGGGTCGGGGAAAAATCCAATATATATCTGGTGATATCTCGGGTGCTATTAGAGATAGCGCAATAAACCAAAGTGAATTATCTGAAGGAGGCCCTGGCGCATGCATCTGTGCAGCGGGAACGACCTCTGACCACCAGGGGCCGAGAAAACCACCGTCTCATTGGGCCGGACACTCAGAGTCGGGGAAAAATCCAATATATATCTGGTGATATCTCGGGTGAAATTAGAGATAGCGCAATAAACCAAAGTGAATTATCTGTAGGAGGCCCTGGCGCATGAGTCTGTGCAGCGGGAACGACCTCGGACCACCAGGGGCCGAGAAAACCACAGTCTCATGGGGCCGGACACTCAGGGTCAGGGGAAAATACAATATATATCTGGTGATATCGCGGGTGCTATTACAGATAGCGCACTAATCCAAAGTGAGTTATCTGCAGGAGGCCCTGGCGCATGAATCTGTGCAGCGGGAACGACCTCGGACCACCAGGGGCCGGAAAAACCACCGTCTCATGGGGCCGGACACTCAGGTTCAGGGAAAAATCCAATATATATCTGGTGACATCTCGAGTGCTATTACAGATAGCGCGATAAATCAATGGGCATTGTCTGTAGCATTCCCTGGCGCATGAATCTGTGCAGCGGGAACGACCTCGGACTACCAGGGGCCGAGAAAACCACCGTCTCATGGGGCCGGACTGTCAGGGTCAGGGAAAAATCCAATATATATCTGGTGATATCAGGGGTGCTATTAGAGATATCGCAATAAACCAAAGTGCATTGCCTGCAGGTGGCCCTGGCGCATGAATCTGTGCAGCGGGAACGACCTCGGACCACCAGGGGCCGAGAAAACCACCGTCTCATGGGGTCGGACACTCAGGGTCAGGGGAAAATCCAATATATATCTGGTGATATCTCGGGTGCTATTACAGATAGCGCAATAAACCAAAGTGAATTATCTGCAGGAGGCCCTGGCGCATGAATCTGTGCAGCGGGAACGACCTCGGACCACCAGGGGCCGAGAAAACCACCGTCTCATGGGGTCGGACACTCAGGGTCAGGGAAAAATCCAATATATATCTGGTGATATCTCGGGTGCTATTAGAGATAGCGCAATAAATCAAAGTGCATTGTCTGTAGGAGGCCCTGGCGCATGAATCTGTTCAGCGGGAACGACCTCGGACCACCAGGGCCCGAGAAAACTAGTCTCATGGGGCCGGACACTCAGGGTCAGGGAAAAATCCAATATATATCTGGTGATAACTCGGGTGCTATTAGAGATAGAGCAATAAAACAAAGTGCATTGTCTGTAGGAGGCCCTGGCGCATGAATCTGTGCAGCGGGATCGACCTCGGACCACCAGGCGCCGAGAAAACCACCGACACATGGGGCCGGACACTCAGGGTCGGGGAAAAATTCAGTATATATCTGATGATATCTCGGGTGCTCTTACAGATAGCGCACTAAAACAAAGTGAATTATCTGCAGGGGGCCCCGGCGCATGAACCTGTGCAGCGGGAACGACCTCGGACCACCAGGGGCCGAGAAAACCACCGACACATGGGGCCGGACTGTCAAGGTCAGGGAAAAATCCAATATATATCTGGTGATATCTCGGGTGCTCTTACACATAGCGCACTAAACCAAAGTGAATCATCTGCAGGGGGCCCTGGCGCATGAATCTGTGCAGCGGGAACGACCTCGGACCACCAGGGGCCGAGAAAATTACAGATATTCGGAATCCGTCGCCCAAGGTCATGTAAAAATCCAGCATACATCTGGTGATATCTCGGGTGCTATTAGAGATAGCGCAATAAACCAAAGTGCATTGCCTGTAGGTGGCCCTGGCGCATGAATCTGAGCAGCGGGAACGACCTCGGACCACCAGGGGCCGAGAAAACTACCGTGTCATGGGGCCGGACACTCAGGGTCAGGGAAAAATCCAATATATATCTGGTGATATCTCGGGTGCTATTAGAGATAGCGCAATAAACCAAAGTGAATTATCTGTAGGAGGCCCTGGCGCATGAATATGTGCAGCGGGAACCACCTCGGACCACCAGGGGCCGAGAAAACCACCGTGTCATGGGGCCGGACACTCAGGGTCAGGGAAAAATCCAATATATATCTGGTGATATCTCGGGTGCTATTAGAGATAGCGCAATAAACCAGAGTGAATTATCTGCAGGAGGCGCTGGCGCATGAATCTGTGCAGCGGGAACGACCTCGGACCACCAGGGGCCGTGAAAACCACTGTCTCATGGGGCAGGACACTCAGGGTCAGGGAAAAATCCAATATATATCTGGTGATATCTCGGGTGCTATTACAGATAGCGCAATAAATCAAAGTGCATTGTCTGCTGGAGCACCTGGCGCATGCATCTGTGCAGCAGGAACGACCTCGGACCACCAGGGGCCGAGAAAACCACCGACACATGGGGCCGGATACTAAGGGACAGGGTAAAATGCAATATATATCTGGTGATATCCGGGTTGTTATTAGAGATAGCGCAATATATCAAAGTGCATTGTCCGTAGGAGGCCCTTGCGCATTAATCTGAGCAGCAGGAACGACCTCGGACAACCAGGAGCCGAGAAAACAACAGTCTCATGGGGCCGGACACTCAGTGTCAGGGGAAAATCCAATATATATCTGGTGATATCACGGGTGCTATTACAGATAGCGCAATAAATCAAAGTGAATTATCTGCTGGAGGCCCTGGCGCATGAATATGTGCAGCGGGACCGACCTTGGACCACCAGGGGCCGAGAAAATCACCGTCTCATGGGGCCGGACTGTCAGGGTCAGGGAAAAATCCAATATATATCTGGTCATATCTCGGGTGCTATTAGAGATAGCGCAATAAACCAAAGTGAATTATCTGCAGGAAGCCCTGGCGCATGAATCTGTGCAGCGGGATCGACCTCGGACCACCAGGGGCCGAGAAAATTACAGATATTCGGATTCCGTCACCCAAGGTCATGTAAAAATCCAGCATATATCTGGTGATATCTCGGGTGCTATTAGAGATAGCGCCATAAACCAAAGTGCATTGTCTGTAGGAGGCCCTGGCGCATGAATCTGTGCAGCGGGAACGACCTCGGACCACAAGGGGCCGAGAAAACCACCGTCTCATGGGGCCGGACACTCAGGGTCGGGGAAAAATCCAATATATATCTGGTGTTATCTCTGGTGTTATTAGAGATAGCGCAATAAACCAAATTGCATTGTCTGCAGGAGGCCATGGCGCATGAATCTGTACAGCGGGAACGACCTCGGACAACCAGGGGCCGAGAAAATAACAGATTTTCGGTGTCCGACACCCAAAGTCATGTAAAAATCCAGCATATATATGGTGCTTCCTCGGGTGCTGTTACAGATAGCGCAATAAACCAAAGTGCATTGTCTGTAGGAGGCCATGGCGCATGAATCTGTGCAGCGGGAACGACCTCGGATCAACAGGGAGCGAGAAAACCACCGTCTCATGGGGCCGGACTGTCAGGGTCAGGGAAAAATCCATTATATATCTGGTGATATCTCGGGTGCTGTTAAAGATAGCGCTATAAATCAAAATGCATTGTCTGCAGGAAGTCCTGGCGTATGTTTCTGTGCAGCAGGAACGACCTCGGACCACCAGGGGCCGAGAAAATCACCGTCTCATGGGGCCGGACTGTCAGGGTCAGGGAAAAATCCAATATATATCTGGTCATATCTCGGGTGCTATTAGAGATAGCGCAATAAACCAAAGTGAATTATCTGCGGGAGGCCCTGGCGCATGAATCAGTTCAGCGGCAACGACCTCGGACCACCAGGGGCCGAGAAAACCACCGTCTCATGGGGTCGGACACTCAGGGTCAGGGAAAAATCCAATATATATGTGGTGATATCTCGGGTGCTATTACAGATAGCGCAAAAAATCAAAGTGAATTGTCTGTAGGAGGCCCTGGCGCATGAATCTGTGCAGCGGGAACGACCTCGGACCACCAGGGGCCGAGAAAACCACCGTCTCATGGGGTCGGACACTCAGGGTCAGAGAAAAATCCAATATATATGTGGTGATATCTCGGGTGCTATTACAGATAGCGCAATAAGTCAAAGTGCATTGTCTGTACGAGGCCCTGGCGCATGAATCTGTGCAGAGGGAACGACCTCGGACCACCAGGGGCCGAGAAAACCGCCGGCTCATGGGGTCGGTCACTCAGGGTCAGGGAAAAATCCAATATATATCTGGTGATATCTCGGGTGCTATAAGAGATAGCGCAATGAACCAAAGTGAATTATCTGCAGGACGCCCTGGCGCCTGAATCTGTGCAGCGGGAACGACCTCGGACAACCAGGGGCCGAGAAAATAACAGATTTTCGGTGTCCGTCACCCAAAGTCATGTAAAAATCCAGCATATATATGGTGCTTCCTCGGGTGCTGTTACAGATAGCGCAATAAACCAAAGTGCATTGTCTGTAGGAGGCCCTGGCGCATGAATCTGTGCAGCGGAATCGAGCTCGGACCACCAGGGGCCGAGAAAATCACCGTCTCATGGGGCCGGACTGTCAGGGTCAGGGAAAAATCCAATATATATATGGTGATATCTGGGGTGCTATTAGAGATATCGCAATGAACCAAAGTGAATTATCTGCAGGAGGCCCTGGCGCATGAATCTGTGCAGCGGGAACGACCTCGGACCACCAGGGGCCGAGAAAACCACCGTCTCATGGGGTCGGACACTCAGGGTCAGGGAAAAATCCAATCTATCTCTGGTGATATCTCGGTTGCTATTAGAGATAGCGCAATAAACCAAAGTGAATTATCTGCAGGAGGCCCTGGCGCATGAATCTGTGCAGCGGGATCGACCTCGGACCATCAGGGGCCGAGAAAATCACCGTCTCATGGGGTCGGACGCTCAGGGTCAGGGAAAAATCCAATATATATCTGGTGATATCTCGGGTGCTATTACAGATAGCGGAATAAATCAAAGTGCATTGTCTGTAGGAGGCCCTGGCGCATGAATCTGTGCAGCGGGACCGACCTCGGACCACCAGGGGCCGAGAAAACTACCGTGTCATGGGGCCGGACACTCAGGGTCAGGGAAAAATCCAATATATATCTGATGATATCTCGGGTGCTATTAGAGATAGCGCAATAAACCAAAGTGAATTATCTGTAGGAGGCCCTGGCGCATGAATATGTGCAGCGGGAACGACCTCGGACCACCAGGGGCCGAGAAAACCACCGTCTCATGGGGTCGGACACTCAGGGTCAGGGAAAAATCTAATATATATGTGGTGATATCTCGGGTGCTATTACAGATAGCGCAATAAACCAGAGTGCATTGTCTGCAGGAGGCCCTGGCGCATGAATCTGTGGAGCGGGAACGACCTCGGACCACCAGGGGCCGAGAAAACTACAGTCTCATGGGGCCGGACACTCAGGGTCAGGGAGAAAACCAATATATATCTGGTGATATCTCGGGTGCTATTAGAGATAGCGCAATAAACCAAAGTGAATTATCTGCAGGAGGCCCTGGCGCATGAATCTGTGCAGCGGGAACGACCTCGGACCACCAGGGGCCGAGAAAACCACCGTCTCATGGGGCCGGACACTCGAGGTCAGGGAAAAATCCAATATATATCTGGTGATATCTCGGGTGCTCTTAGATATAGCGGACTAAAGCAAAGTGAATTATCTGCAGGGGGCCCTGGCGCATGAATCTGTGCAGCGGGATCGACCTCGGACCACCAGGGGCCGAAAAAACCACCAACTCATGGGGCCGGACTGTCAGGGTCAGGGAAAAATCCAATATATATCTGGTGATATCTCGGGTGCTATTAGAGATAGCGCAATAAATCAAAGTGAATTATCTGCAGTGGGCCCTGCTGCATGAATCTGTGCAGCGGGAACGACCTCGGACCACCAGGGGTCGAGAAAACCACCGTCTCATGGGCCAGGACACTCAGTGTCAGGGGAAAATCCAATATATATATGGTGTTATCTCGGGTGCTATTACAAATAGCGCAATAAATCAAAGTGCATTGTCTGTAGGGGGCCCTGGCGCATGAATCTGTGCAGCGGGATCGACCTCGGACCACCAGGGGCCGAGAAAATCACCGACACATTGGGCAGGACACCCAGGGTCGGAGAAAAATCCAATATATATATCTGGTGATATTTCGGGTGCTATTAGAGATAGCGCAATAAATCAAAGTGCATTGTCTACAGGAGGCCCTGGGGCATGAATCTGTGCAGCGGGAACGACCTCGGACCACCAGGGGCCGAGAAAACCACCGTCCCATGGGGTCGGACACTCAGGGTCAGGGAAAAATCCAATATATATCGGGGGATATCTCGGGTGCTATTACAAATAGCGCAATAAATCAAAGTGCATTGTCTGTAGGAGGTCCTGGCGCATGAATCTGTGCAGCGTGCACGACCTCGGACCACCAGAGACCGAGAAAACCACCGTCTCAAGGGGTCGAAACTCAGGGTCAGGGAAAAATCCAATATATATCTGGTGATATCTCGGGTGCTATTACAGATAGCGCAATAAACCAAAGTGAATTGTCTGCAGGAAGCTCTGGCGCATGAATCTGTGCAGCGGGAACGACCGCGGACCACCAGGGGTCGAGAAAACCACCGAAACATGGGGCCGGGCACTCAGGGTCAGGGAAAAATCCAATATATATCTGGTGATACCTCGGGTGCTATTACAGATATCGCGATAAATCAAAGTGCATTGTCTGTAGGAGGCCCTGCCGCATGAATCTGTGCAGCGGGAACGACCTCGGACCACCAGGGGCCGAGAATATCACCGTCTCATGGGGCCGGACACTCGGGTCAGGGGAAAATCCAATATATATATGGTGATATCTCCGGTGCTATTACAGATAACGCAATAAATCAAAGTGCATTGTCTGTAGGAGGCCCTGGCGCATGAATCTGTGCAGCAGGATCGACCTCGGACCACGAGGGGTCGAGAAAACCACCGTCTCATGGGTCCGGGCACTCAGGTTCAGGGGAAAATCCAATATATATCTGGTGATATCTCGGGTGCTATTACAGATTGCGCAATAAATCAATGTGCGTTGTCTGTAGGAGGCCCTGCCGCATGAATCTGTGCAGCGGGATCGACCTCGGACAACCAGGGGCCGAGAAAATCACCGTCTCATGTGGCCGGACTGTCAGGGTCAGGGAAAAATCTAATATATATCTGGTGATATCTCGGGTGCTCTTACAGATAGCGCACTAAACCAAAGTGAATTATCTGCAGGGGGCCCTGGCATATGAATCTGTGCAGCGGGAACGACCGCGGACCACCAGGGGCCGAAAAACCACCGTCTCATGGGGCCGGACACTCAGGGTCAGGGAAAAATCCAATATATATCTGGTGATATCTCGGGTGCAATTACAGATAGCGCAATAAATCAAAGTCCATTGTCTGCAGGAGGCCCTAGCGCATGAATCTGTGCAGCGGGATGGACCTCGGACCACCAGGGGTCGAGAAAACCACCGAAACATGGGGCCGGGCACTCAGGGTCAGGGAAAAATACAATATATATCTGGTGATATCTCGGGTGCTATTAGAGATAGCGCAATAAACCAAAGTGAATTATCTGCAGGCGGCACTGTCGCATGAATCTGCGCAGCGGGAACGACCTCGGACCACCAGGGGCCGAGAAAACTAGCGTCTCATGGGGCTGGACACTCAGGGTCAGGGAAAAATCCAATATATATCTGGTGATATCTCGTGTGCTATTACAGATAGCGCAATAAACCAAAGTGAATTGTCTGCAGGCTGCCCTGGCGCATGAATCTGTGCAGCGGGATCGACCTCGGACCACGAGGTACCGAGAGAATCATCGACACATGGGGCCGGACTGTCAGGGTCAAGGAAAAATCCATTACATCTCTGGTGATAACTCGGGTCCTATTAGAGATAACGCAATAAACCAAAGTGAATTGTCTGCAGGAGGCGCTGGCGCATGAATCTGTGCAGCGGCAACGACCTCGGACCACCAGGTGCCGAGAAAACCACCGTCTCATGGGGTCGGACACTCAGGGTCAGGGGAAAATCCAATATATATCTGGTGATATCTCGGGTGCTATTAGAGATAGCGCAATAACCCAAAGTGCATTGTCTGCAGGAGGCCCTGGCGCATGAATCTGTGCAGCGGGAACGACCTCGGACCACCAGGTGCCGAGAAAACCAGCGTCTCATGGGGTCGGACACTCAGGGTCAGGGAAAACTCCAATATATATCTGGTGATATCTCGGGTGCTATTATAGATAGCGCAATAAATCAAAGTGTATTGTCTGTAGGAGGCCCTGGCGCATGAATCTGTGGAGCGGGATCGACCTCGGACCACCAGGGACCGAGAAAATCACCGTCTCATGGAGCCGGACTGTCAGGGTCAGGGAAAAATCCAATATATATCTGGTGATATCTCGGGTGCTATTAGAGATAGCGCAATAAATCAAAGTGAATTATCTGCAGGGGGCCCTGGCGCATGAATCTGTGCAGCGGGAACGACCTCGGACCACCAGGGGCCGAGTTAATCACCGTCTCATGGAGCCGGACTGTCAGGGTCAGGGGAAAATCCAATATATATCTGGTGATATCTCGGGTGCTATTAGAGATAGCGCAATAAATCAAAGTGAATTATCTGCAGGGGCCCTGGCGCATGAATCTGTGCAGCGGGAACGACCTCGGACCACCAGGGGCCGAGAAAACTAGCGTCTCATGGGGCTGGACACTCAGGGTCAGGGAAAAATCCAATATATATCTGGTGATATCTCGGGTGCTATTAGAGATAGCGCAATAAACTATAGTGCATTGTCTGCAGGAGGCCCTGGCGCATGAATCTGTGCAGCGGGAACGACCTCGGACCACCAGGGGCCGAGAAAACCACCGTCTAATGGGGTCGGACACACAGGGTCAGGGGAAAATCCAATATATATCTGTTGATATCTCGGCTGCAATTACAGATAGCGCAATAAATCAAAGTGCATTGTCTGTAGGAGGCCCTGGCGCATGAATCTGTGCAGCGGGATCGACCTCGAACCACCACGGGCCGAGAAAATCACCGTCTCATGGGGCCAGACTGTCAGGGTCAGGGGAAAATCCAATATATATCGGGTGATATCTCGGGTGCTATTAGAGATAGCGCAATAAATCAAAGTGAATTATCTGCAGGGGGCCCTGCCGCATGAATCTGTGCAGCGGGAGCGATCTCGGACCACCAGGGGCCGAGAAAACCACCGTCTCATGGGCCCGGACACTCAGGGTCAGGGGAAAATCCAATATATATATGGTGATATCTCGGGTGCTAGTACAGATAGCGCACTAAACCAAAGTGAATTATCTGCAGGGGGCCCTGGCGCATGAACCTGCGCAGCGGGACCGACCTCGGACCACCAGGGGCCGAGAAAACCACCGACACATGGGGCCGGACTGTCAGGGTCAGGGAAAAATCCAATATATATCCGGTGATATCTCGGGTGCTATTAGAGATAGCGCAATAAACCAAAGTGAATTGTCTGCAGGAGGCCCTGGCGCATGAATTTGTGCAGCGGGAACGACCTCGGACCACCAGGGGCCGAGAAAACCACCGTCTCATGGGGTCGGACACACAGGGTCGGGGAAAAATCCAATATATATCAGGTGATATCTCGGGTGCTATAAGAGATAGCGAAATAAATCAAAGTCCATTGTCTGTAGGAGGCCCTGGCGCATGAATCTGTGCAGCGGGATCGACCTCGGACCACCAGGGGCCGAGAAAACCACAGTCTCATGGGGCCGGACACTCATGGTCAGGGGAAAATACAATATATATCTGGTGATATCTCGGGTGCTATTAGAGATAGCGCAATTAACCAAGGTGAATTATCTGCAGGAGGCCCTGGCGCATGAATCTGTGCAGCGGGAACGACCTCGGACCACCAGGGGCCGAGAAAACCACCGACACATGGGGCCGGACTGTCAGGGTCAGGGAAAAATCCAATATATATCTGGTTATATCTCGGGTGCTATTAGAGATCGCGCAATAAACCAAAGTGAAATATCTATAGGAGGCCCTGGCGCATGAATCTTGCAGCGGGATCGACCTCGGACCACCAGGGGCCGAGAAAACCACCGTCTCATGGGGCCGGACACCCATGGTCATGTAAAAATCCAGCATATATCTGGTGATATCTCGGGTGGTATTCGAGATAGCGCAATAAATCAAAGTGCATTGTCTGAAAGAGGCCCTGGCGCATGAATCTGTGCAGCGGGATCGACCTCGGACCACCAGGGACCGAGAAAATCACCGACACATGGGGCCGGACTGTCAGGGTCAGGGAAAAATCAAATATATATCTGGTGAAATCTTGGGTGCTATTAGCGATAGCGCTATAAATCAAAGTATCAATATAGTTTTATTAGTTTTACATAATTTTACATAGTTGAATATAGTTTTATATAGTTTTGTTACTTTTATGTAGTTTTTTATAGTTTTATATAGTTTTGTTAGTTTTATATAGTTTTATATAGTTTTATATAATTTTATATAGTTTTATATAGTTTCATTAGTTTTATATAGTTTCATATAGTTTTATATAGTTTTATTTGGTTTTATTAGTTTTATTAGTTTTATATAGATTTATATAGTTTTATATAGTTTTATTTGGTTTTATTAGTTTTATTAGTTTTATATATTTTTATATAATTTTATATAGTTTTATACAGTTTTATATAGTTTTATATAGTATTACATAGTTTTATAGAGTTTTATATAGTTTTATATAGTTTTGTTAGTTTTAAATAGTTTTATATAGTTTTATATTGTTTTATTAGTTTTATATAGTTTTATATAGTTCTATAGAGTTTTATATAGGTTTATATAGTTTTGTTAGTTTTATATAGTTTTATATAGTTTTATATAGTTTTATATAATTTTAGTAGTTTTATATAGCTTTATATAGATTTATATAGTTTCATATAGTTTTATATAGTTTTATATAGTTTAATATAGTTTAATATAGTTTTATATAGTTTTGTTAGTTTTATATAGTTTTATATAGTTTTGTTAGTTTTATATAGTTTTATAAAGTTTTGTTAGTTTTATATAGTTTTATATAGTTTTATACAGTACTATATAGTTTTATATAATTTTATTAGTTTTATAAAGTTTTATATAGTTCTATAGAGTCTTATATAGTTTTATATAGTATTATATAGTTTTATATAGTTTTATTAGTGTTATATAGTTCTATATAGTTTACTATAGTTTTATATTGTTTTATATAGTTTTATATTGTTTCATATAGCTTCATATAGTTTTATATAGCATTATATAGATTTATATAGTTTTATATTGCTTTATATAGTTTTACATAGTTTTATATAGTTTTATATAGTTTTATATAGTTTTATATATTTTTATAGAGTTTTATATAGGTTTATATAGTTTTTTATAGTTTTATATAGTTTTATATAGTTTTATTAGTTTTATATAGTTTTATATAGTTTTATATAGTTTTACATAGTTTTATATAGTTTTATATATTTATATAGAGTTTTATATAGGTTTATATAGTTTTGTTAGTTTTATATAGTTTTTCATAGGTTTATATAGGTTTATATTGTTTTATATAGTTTTATATAGTTTTATATAGCTTTATATAGTTTTATATAGTTTTATACAGTTTTATATAGTTTTATATAGTTCTACATAGTTTTATATAGCTTTATATAGTTTCATATAGTTTTATACAGTTTTATATAGTTTTATATAGTTTTATATAGTTTTATGTAGTTTTATATAGTGTTTTATATTTTTATATAGTTTTACACAGTTTTATATAGTTTTATATAGTACTATATAGTTTTATATAGTTTTATATAGTTTTATATAGTTTTATATAGTTTTATATAGTGTTATATAGTTTTATATAGTTTTACATAGTTTTATATAGTTTTATATAGTACTATATAGTTTTATATGGTTTTATTAGGTTTATTTGGTTTTATATTGTTTTATTAGGTTTATTTGGCTTTATATAGGTTTATATAGTTTTACATAGTTTTGTTGCTTTTATATAGTTTTGTGTAGTTTTGCTAGTTATATATTGATTGATATAATTTTATATAGTATTATATAGTTTTACATAGTTTTATATAGTTTTATATAGTTTTACATAGCTTTATATACTTTTATTTGTTTCATATAGTTTTACATAGTTTTATATAGTTTTATATAGTTTTGTACAGATTCATATAGTTTTATTAGATTTACATACTTTTACATAGTTTTACATATTTTTATATAGATTTATATAGTTTTATATAGTTTTAGTAGTTTTAGTAGTTTTATATAGTTTTGTATAGATTCATATAGTTTTATTAGTTTTACATACTTTTATATAGTTTTACATATTTTTATATAGATTTATATAGTTTTATATAGTTTTACATAGTTTTATATAGTTTTAGTAGTTTTAGTAGTTTTATATAGTTTTGTATAGTTTCATATGGTTTTATATAGTTTTATACAGTTTTATATAGTTTTATACAGTTTTATAATGTTCTATAGAGTTTTATATTGTTTTATATAGTTTTATATAGTTTTATATAGTTTTATATAGTTTTATACGGTTTTATAGTTTTATACAGTTTTATATAGTTTTATATATTTTTATATAGTTTTATATAGTTTTGGACAGTTTTATTAGTTGTTTATTGTTTTATATAGGGTTGTATAGTTTTTTACAGTTTTATATAGTTTTATATAGTTTTATATAGTTTTATACAGTTTTATATAGTTTTGTTAGTTTTGTATAGTTTTATTAGCGTTATATGGTTTTATTTAGTTTTATATACTTTTATACAGTTTCATATTGTTTAAAATAGTTTTATATTGTTTTATATAGCTTCATATAGTTTTATATAGCTTTATATATTTGTATATAGTTTTATATAGCTTTATATAGTTTCATATAGTTTTATATAGTTTTATAGAGTTTTATTTAGTTTAATACAGTTTTATAATGTTTTATACAGTTTTATACAGTTTTATATAGTTTTGTATAGTTTTATATAGTTTTGCTAGTTTTGTATAGTTTTATATAGTTTTAAATATGTTCATAGAGTTTTATATAGTTTTATATAGTTTTACATACTTTTATATAGTTTTATACAGTTTTGTATAGTTTTATATAGTTTTATATAGTCTTAATTAGTTTTATATAGTTTTATATAATTTTATATAGTTTTTTATAGCTTCATACAATTTTATATAGTTTTACTTGGTTTATATAGTTTTATAAAGTTTTAAATAGATTTATATAGTTCTATATACTTTTATATAGCCTTATATAGTTTTATTTAGTTTTAATAGTTTTATATAGTTTTCCAGTTTTATACAGTTTTCTATAGTTTTATATAGTTTTATGTAGTTTTATATGGTTTTGTTTGTTTTATGTAGTTTTACATAGTTTTACATAGTTTTGCATAGTTTTATATAGATTTATATAGTTTTATATAGCTTTATGTAGCTTTATATAGTTTTATTAGTTTTTTATAGTTTTAAATAATTTTATATAGTTTTATATAGTTTTATATAGTTTTATATACTTTTATATACTTTTATATTGTTTAATATAGTTTTATACACTTTTATGTAGTTTTATATACTTTTGCATAGTTTTATATAGTTTTATGTAGTTTTATATAGATTGATATCGCTTTATACAGTTTTGTATAGTGTTATATAGTTTTAAATAGTTTTATATAGTTTTGCATAGTTTTATATAGTTTTATGTAGTTTTATATAGATTGATATCGTTTTATACAGTTTTGTATAGTTTTGAATAATTTTATATACTTTTATTAGTTTTGTTAGTTTTATATGGTTTTATACAGTTTCACATAGTTTTATATAGTTTTATATAGTTTTATATAGCTTTGCTAGTTTTATATAATTTTACATAATTTTATTAGTTATATATAGTTTTATATATATTTTTATATAGTTTTGTATATATTTTTATATACTTTTACATAGTTTTATATAGATTTATATAATTTTATATAGTTTTATATAGTTTTTTTAGTTTTATATAGTTTTATATAGTTTTATATAGTTTTCCTTAGTTTTATGTTGATTGATATTGTTTGATGTAGTTTTATATAGTGTTATATAGATCGATATTGTTTGATGTAGTTTTATAAAGTGTCATATAGACTGATATTGTTTTTTCTATTTTTATATAGTTTTCATAGTATTATATAGTTTTATATAGTTTTATATTGTTTTATTAGTTTTATATAGTTTTATATATATTTTTATATAGTTTTATATATATTTTTATATACTTTTACATAGTTTTATATAGATTTATATAGTTTTATATAGTTTTATATTGTTTTATATAGTTTTATATAGTTTCGTTAGTTTTATATAATTTTATACAGTTTCATATAGATTTATATAGTTTCATATAGTTTTATTAGTTTTATATAGTTTTACATAGTTTCATTAGTTTTATATAGTTTTATATATATTTTTATATACTTTTACATAGTTTTATTTAAATTTATATAGTTTTATATAGTTTTATATAGTTTTATATAGCTTTGTTAGATTTATATAATTCTATACAGTTTCATATAGATTTATATAGTTTTATATAGTTTTATATAGTTTTATATAGTTTTATACACTTTTATGTAGTTTTATATAGTTTGATAAGTTTTATATAGTTTTATATAGTTTTATATAGTTTTATACACTTTTATGTAGTTTTATATAGTTTGATAAGTTTTATATAGTTTTATATAGTTTTATATAGTTTTATATAGTTTTGAATAGTTTTATATAGTTTTATATAGTTTTATATAGTTTTATACAGTTTCACATAGTTTTATATAGTTTTATATAGTTTTATATAGTTTTATATAGCTTTGTTAGTTTTATGTAATTTTACATAGTTTTATTAGTTTTATATAGTTTTATATATATTTTTATATTGTTTTATATATATTTTTATATTGTTTTATATATATTTTTATATACTTTTACATAGTTTTATATAGATTTATATAGTTTTATATAGTTCTATATATTTTTATATAGTTTTGTATAGTTTTATATAGTTTAATATTGTTTTGTATAGTGTCACATAGTTTTATATAGTTTTATACAGTTTTATATAGTTTTATATAGGTTTATGTAGTTTTATGAAGTTTTATTAGTTTTTCACAGTTTCACATAGTTTTACATATTTTTATATAATTTTGTATTCTTTTACATAGTTTTATATCATTTTATATAGTTTCATATAGTTTTATATAGTTTTATATAGTTTTATATAGTTTTATTAAGTTTACACAGTTTCATATAGTTTTATATAGCATCATATAATATTATATACTTTTAACATGTTTACATTGTTTTATATATTTTTCCTTAGTTTTATGTATATTGATATTGTTTTATGTAGTTTCATATAGTTTTATATAGATCGATATTGTTTTATGTAGTTTTATATAGTTTCATAAGGATTGATATTGTTTTATATAGCTTTATATAGTTTCATATAGTTTTATATAGTTATATATAGTCTTATATAGTTTTATATACTTTTATATAGTTTTATATAGTTTTATATACTTTTATATAGTTTTATATAGTTTTATATACTTTTATATACTTTTATATTGTTTAATATAGTTTTATACACTTTTATGTAGTTTTATATAGTTTTGCATAGTTTTATATAGTTTTATGTAGTTTTATATAGATTGATATCGTTTTATGCAGTTTTTTATAGTTTTATATAGTTTTATATAGTTTTGCATAGTTTTATATAGTTTTATGTAGTTTTATATACATTGATATCGTTTTATACAGTTTTGTATAGTTTTGAATAATTTTATATAGTTTTATTAGTTTTGTTAGTTTTATATGGTTTTATACAGTTTCACATAGTTTTATATAGTTTTATATAGTTTTATATAGTTTTATACAGTTTCACATAGTTTTATATAGTTTTATATAGTTTTATATAGTTTTATATAGCTTTGTTAGTTTTATGTAATTTTACATAGTTTTATTAGTTTTATATAGTTTTATATATATTTTTATATTGTTTTATATATATTTTTATATTGTTTTATATATATTTTTATATACTTTTACATAGTTTTATATAGATTTATATAGTTTTATATAGTTCTATATATTTTTATATAGTTTTGTATAGTTTTATATAGTTTAATATTGTTTTGTATAGTGTCACATAGTTTTATATAGTTTTATACAGTTTTATATAGTTTTATATAGGTTTATGTAGTTTTATGAAGTTTTATTAGTTTTTCACAGTTTCACATAGTTTTACATATTTTTATATAATTTTGTATTCTTTTACATAGTTTTATATCATTTTATATAGTTTCATATAGTTTTATATAGTTTTATATAGTTTTATATAGTTTTATTAAGTTTACACAGTTTCATATAGTTTTATATAGCATCATATAATATTATATACTTTTAACATGTTTACATTGTTTTATATATTTTTCCTTAGTTTTATGTATATTGATATTGTTTTATGTAGTTTCATATAGTTTTATATAGATCGATATTGTTTTATGTAGTTTTATATAGTTTCATAAGGATTGATATTGTTTTATATAGCTTTATATAGTTTCATATAGTTTTATATAGTTATATATAGTCTTATATAGTTTTATATACTTTTATATAGTTTTATATAGTTTTATATACTTTTATATAGTTTTATATAGTTTTATATACTTTTATATACTTTTATATTGTTTAATATAGTTTTATACACTTTTATGTAGTTTTATATAGTTTTGCATAGTTTTATATAGTTTTATGTAGTTTTATATAGATTGATATCGTTTTATGCAGTTTTTTATAGTTTTATATAGTTTTATATAGTTTTGCATAGTTTTATATAGTTTTATGTAGTTTTATATACATTGATATCGTTTTATACAGTTTTGTATAGTTTTGAATAATTTTATATAGTTTTATTAGTT